>NW_008666463.1:0-62698 GCF_000695815.1 Acanthisitta chloris | reverse complement strand
GAAGAACAAGGCAATTTAGATAATTTACAGAGTTCCCAAAGTTCTTCTGTGTGTGCAGAGCAATTAAACTGGGAGTATTTTCCAGAGGCTGACAGCAAGGTGCAAGCAGAAGTGGTCTATAGCTGAGAGCAGACTAACTTGACAGTCAGATAGGTACTTTGAACTAGGCTTTCTCCAAACACTGTACATTCACCTTCCACTGAAAGTCTGCCACTGCAAACTTAGTGCAAACAGATTGTGAAATTTTAGCACCTTTTTAGAAGTTACATGACAAACAACTTGCTCATCTCCCTTTCAGTAACAAATGAACAGTTCTGTTCACTACTAAGGCTTCAAAAATAGCCTGTCCCAAGGCCTGTCAAGCCAGGGCAGCAGTGCCCCGAGCACTGACCGTCCTCAAGCAACCCATGGCTGCTTGCCCAAAAGCGACATCTGTGCAACTCCTGTCACATCTTGCTAAACCAAACCTATTACGGGCTGAAATTTTAATTATGACTTCAGTGTCAGAAACCTTAATTAAAAATGTGGAAGGTTTTAGCCTGATCAAATAATTTTCTGCACTAACTCATTTGCTATACCCAAACAGTGATATATGGAGCATTAAAATAAAAACAAAGGAAAGGAAACTTGAGCTTTACAAAGTACACTCATATAATTAATCATTAAAAGGGGAGTTAAAATTATGCAAAGTTTGAGCCATGGTTTAATAAAGTTACCTAAACATCACACAGTTAAGTCAAAGTCTGGATGCAAGAACTAGGTCCCAGATCAGTCATTAGCTCTGGAAGGATCAAGTTTCATAAAGCACAGATTCATTTCTCTCTAGATCATCCTCCACCAAAACACTAATTCACAAGTGACTTCGTTTTGCACTGCTGTCAGAACAGGAGTCACACACAACCTCACTGTGGAATAAATCCTTTTTGGTGGAACTAATTGTAAAAACAAACAAATGTGAGATTTCTCTCTCATAAAGAACAAATATTAAAAGAGAACTCAACCAACTCTGTGCTGAATACCTTCACTAGACTCCCTGGAGTGAAAGTAAACCATATCTAATTTTAAGGGAAGCAACAAGAATCTTATTAAAGGAAATAGCCCAGCACCCCTCAGCCACCCTTCAGGACACTCCAGATCTGTATCCCATGCAGGTCAGTAGTCCCAGCTGAGCACCTCCCCTCACCACTACTGTGGTTTTGTCTCTTAACCACCAATGAGTCCCCAGACAATAAAGAATGTGGGTGAGGTTCAGCAATCCCCTGCTCTGTGCTGGCTGGTGGCTGTTCAGCTCAAGCCTGCTGTAACCCACTGGCTGTTTGACTTCGCTGTGCACTTAGGGTTTACAGTTATCCTTTCATTTTAACGAGTGTCACTTATGAGTTTGAGACCAGTCTTGCAGGATCTATTTGCACTCACCAAAAATCTCAAATATTTGTCTGTATCTTCGTTTTGAAACGAAGCTGCTCCACTGCTGAAGTAGCAGACACATTACTGTAACCAAACTGCAAATGAACCCTGCCCACACACCATAGCTGAGATGGGAACCCTCTGCCTTGCTCTGTTTAATGTCAGCCCTAAGGTTCATGAATTTATCATTTCCACCCTAACACAAGGCATTCCCATGACCTGGCAGCTCTGGACAGCTTCCATCACTCTGCAGGAAAGAAAAATTCCAGTTCAAGAAGCCCCTTCCAAGTAATAAAGTACCAATATTGCACCTCCCAGTTAAGTCCAACCCAAGGAGAAAACAAGCCTGGCATGGGAAAACCTTTCTAGAAGCACAAGAAAAAGCAAAGAGCAGCAGCACAGCCCCACATGGAGAGCTGGGCTGGGCACAGGAGCCAGGGCTGGGCTCCCAGCAGGCAGCAGCTCAGCCCAGGAACCACCACAGCAAACTGGGACAGGTTCTGAGAACAGGTGTTAGGAAACCAGCAGGGAAGAGCTGGGCTTCAAGCTTCAGAAATGGTACAGAAATTTACTTTAACCAGCTTTGAATTAGTTAGCAAACTCCCATAGTTAGCAGGGCCATTTTCCAGGTTCCACATCACTCTTCCCATCCCCAGAAAACAGTTGCAACCTTTAACTGTGGGGATACTGACAGAGGACAAGGGGTACAAAGAAAGATCTGCTAAAGCTGACATGTCCACTGAACAGACAGGTCAAATGAGAAGTGGAGAAGACACTGTTGGTAGCTTTGTATGCAAACATTGGAACAGAATATTAAAGTATTGGAAGTATTAAAAAGTAGTGATTTCCTGATTGAGCCACATCTCTTTTGTTACAATCTCCTGAAAAATCCTGTGCCCATTTTAGTACATAATTATGAATAAGGCACCTTATACTTTCACTTTTAAAATACCTAAGTGCAGTAAGACTTAAGAATCCAATCACAGGCCAGATCAGAATCACTTCCACACTGTTAATTTATCAGGACCAACCATCTACACAACCAGCCTACCACAAAATTAGACCTAGCAACACTAAGCAATCAAACCCCTAAAGGAACTGTTTTGGCTACTTTTGGAAGACTTGTTTAGTGTGAAACCAGTTGTTTAGACTGAAGACCACTGAAATCCAGATGTTACTACCTGCCATAGGTTTCATGATTACAGGACAAAGAACTGTTCAGCTGACAGAAAACCCAGAGTGGCATTGGGCACTCTAGGAAAGCCACAGAGTAAGGAAAGGACCGGTTCCCAATTTATTTTATGAACAGTATCACCAATTGCTCTTTTATTTGCAATCCCACAGCCCCACAGGTTCTGGTCCCTACCCTGCCCTGCTCAGCCCTCACCACCATTCCTGCAGAGCACATGTATGTCTTCAGTCACTTTTCTGATCACATGTATGACTCCGGGAAAGATCAACTCTGCCCAAACACAGCTTCCCACCTACTTCTGATTTCCACTTCTCTCCAGAAAACGTGTTTCCTATGGCAATCTCCTATATTTCTCCCATCCACTGCAGATCACCTCCTATGGACCCGAGTTGCAACAGACCATTCACCCAGATGAGCCTCCTGGTCTCTTGAGCACCCAGGAACAGGCAGGGAGGACACCATGACCAGGCTTTAATGCTGCTGGCTGCAAATAACATTTACAGGCCCTAGACACTGTGAGCAAGACTTTGGGAAAATACCCTTCAGTTCTGCAGTTCTCAGGTCACTTTCCCAAGCAGTTCAACTCTTCCAGTTTACATTTGCTCAAAACACATTCAGTCTGTAGGGTTGTTGCCTACGAACAAGTGTGATACAGTATTTCCTCCTGAGTGGTTATGATTCTCAAGGAACTTGGTCTCCTAGCCTTGACTTATAATCCACAGAACATCACTTCTCCCAAGGAAGGGCAGATCAATTAGTTCTTTCAGTTATATTACACCTTACTTTTTATTACATGAAATTCTGAGATTTGTTGACAAATTAATTTCTAGAGTTGTTAAATGACAAAAAAGTAGATCCAAATCCAAGCAGTTAAGAGTCAAAAAAAAAATTCAGCATACAAAAAAGACAGTAAGAAATGAGCAAAAATCAGCTGTGTGATACATGTTTGTATATTCAAATACACCTTCTCTGTTGGAGACCCTGGTATGTAAATCTGCATGAATCACCACGTCATCTTTGTGCTCTGTTAACAGAATATCTTGTCCATTGGTCTTGCACTTTAAGGTTGCTTTTTTAAATCTGGTTTCACAATCCATCAGCCTCATCAATAGCAATAAGTTGAGCTCAGTATTGAATTTCCATGAAAATTCTGTATTTAATTCTAATTCATAGCAGTGAGAAATTCAGCAATAAGAACCTGGAGAAAAAGTCAGTTTCTTCATATAGATATAAAAATACAAAGTACAAATTGGCTAATTTGGCAAAAAAAAAAAAAAAGCCTACTTTTCCCATGTAAATTCATCTGCCACATGGCTTTTAATACATACTGAATTCCTCTTGATAAAGAGGAGGACAATTGGTGGAAGGCTGAGTGATGAGTTTGTATGTTCACTGTGTTCCCACTGGAACCATGAAGTACATTTGCCAGTCTTCATCACTCCTGCAGCTGTTTCTATGGAAAATTGCAGGGAATGGTTGTAATGCCATCCAACAGGCAATGGTTACACAGCTGAAACCAGGCCAAACTGAACTCAATTTTCAGCAATTCAATAATTTGAGTTACTTTCCAATCTTGGTCTTCTTCCCAAGTCTCCTCTGGTGGCTTCATGGTATCTAACTGGAAAATTACTGAGATGCAATTAAATTAGCTGGTAGCAAGCAGGTGACTGAAGCTTCAAAGGAGCAGAATTTCACTGATCACCATGAGAAGACTGTTACACACCTGTGCTCTTGGGGACCTATACATGTCTTGGTGCTAAACCACCTGCCTGCACTGCTGAGGAGTTGCATAAAAGAGCAACAAATCTTTAAGTCTCCAAAACATTATTAGTGAACTTCAAAAGCCATGAGGCATGGACAGTGCAATCTCCCTTGGGAACTCATCCTGGAACTGCCAGCTGCTGACCCAGGCAGGAAATTTCCAGAAGGAAATGGCAAGAGTTGATCAGAAGATGACGAAGTGCACGAAACAACAAACAGGCTGTGGAGTAGAGAAGTCTGGAAGGAGTCAGAAGGCAAAAGCTGGAAAAGCAGGAATATCACCTTGTCTTACTAATGCCTTCATCTCAATGAAAGCCACATAATTTCTCCGTTTGACTGTTAACCTGGCCCATATCTCAATGAAATCACACAATGCACGAGATCTCTGCCAGGTGTAACGCGGTATTTGGCATAAAAGTCAGATATCAGAGCGAAAGATATTTACTGAATTTGTAGCTATTGAAGTTACAGAGTTTGGTGTTCTTTTCTTTCTCCACATCATCAGACTGTTAGATTTAGCATGGGAATCCAGGAAATACCATATACTGAAGGTCTAACTTAGAAAGCTTACAGATCCAAAAGTACTACTCAACTCTAAGGTCTCTGGTCTCCTTCACAGGGATCAAAGGCAGATGTGGGCAGCGTTCACCTGAGTAAGTCTATCAGGTCTTGTGGAATTCTAAAAACCCCAAATGAGAGCCCTGCAAGTTCCTGCCCACTTAAAACCAGCAGTGGAAGAGTCTAATGACAGCATGCTGACAGGTTTTAAGTGCTCACTTAAGGCCAATTAGTTCATTTGTAAGCACAATTTCAGAGTAACTCCCTGAGCATCCCTTGCTGCACCAGCATGTTGGTTTTCAACGATGGCCTATAACATGCCCTGGGCTCCAGCCCTGCACTCCCCACAGGCTCACACAGCACCACAGTGCTGCCAAGCCTGCTCTCAGGAGCCAGTAGCTTGCATTGACAAACTAGTCAGGATTATCAACAGCAGCACTATTACTTATGCTTATTTCCAACAGCATTCCTTTGGACCATGTCCTGTGCTGGGCCCTGAGCCCCTTTCCCCATGGAAGCACGTGGAGGTGCAGTACAGTCTGCACTGGACAGCCCTCAGGAGAGACCTGCAGAAACAGCACAGTTGGCTTTTCTACCCAAAAAAACTTCTGCTGAGCTGCTGCACCAGAATTGGTGCTGAGCAATCCTGCCCATGCTCTGCAAAGGGAGCAGCAGGTAGAATCCACCAAGGGATCTCCTGCCTCTCCCCACAGAAGCACAAAGAGCTGAACTGCACTGAGATTTCACTTTTACACAGACAACAGACACACGCTAAATATAGTGCACTAAACCCCATCCTTCCTAAGCAGGTAGGAGTTGAGGCCTAGTCAGTCCCATGAACTACTTCTGCTTCTTTTCTTTCACTTGATTTTTCTTCAATTCTTTCCAAGTTACCATCTTGGGAGTGTCACCTTTAACTAAGCCTCTCTAGATCCACTCTCAGCTCTGAAATGTTTCCCTTTTCAGTGGCTAAACATTGGTATTAAATCCTTTGCCAAAGTAATTATTCAAATGGTAATGATCTCATATACCTTCTTGCTTTATTGAAGAATAATAACGAAATTCAAAGTTATACCATAAATCCCTCTTGAAAAACCTCATGCCATAACCAAATTGTAGCAAGAACACTTAAAAGTGTTCTAGTTTTACACTTGACTTGCCAAGAACTCTTCAGAAAACAAGGTGTCACTATAGTATTTCTTGCAAGACTCACACAGGTCCCTAAAAACCCAACTGCACTGAGGCTGGGGAGGCAAAGTGCAGCTCTCCTGCCTCTGAGTAGTTCAGAGTTTCTAGACAAACTCAGGGGCTACTTCTAACTGAAGACAAGCAATTTGTCCTCCCCAGGATAAACCATTTTGTTACACAAGAACTTGGCTGCTCCCCCTGCCTTGGAAATAACAAACACACCACGACTCTCCTGCTCTTCTGCCCCGAGAGGTTTAGTGGTGGAAATTTGGTGAATGAAAGCCACGTGTGCATTACAAGTTCCCAACGGCAGCTCAGCACAGCACAGCCCCTGCACTGCAGTGAGCACAGTGCTTAGCACAAAGACACCATTCTCCCCCTAAAGATCTGAGATACACAAGAGCTTTGCACACAGTTTTTGGGAATGCTTCATCAGCCCAACATCACATTTGGGACTGCTGCACCTCCTGCAACACAGCACAGAGGAGTTTTGCTGACATGCATGAAGCATGTCCTGAACCACTGTGAACAATGAGATCTCCCTGGGCCAGCCCCAAACCCACAGTGCTGCAAAAAAAACCCCTAAGGACGTGCTGACATCTGCAATAAGGTGTTTAGAATGACAGCTACTTCCTAGACTACTATGTGATTTTCATAATTTGATTAAATAACATGAAACTTTGAAACTTTTAACTTCTGACTCAGGATCAACTAATCCCTCGTTGATTCCCATGCACCACAGAATGTGCTCCCAGAACAGTAACCCACTCTGCAGTGGTAACAGGTATTGAACTGGAAGGGCACACATGCTGATATATAGCTTTGTGCTGGTTTATTTGAACCAGAGGCTGGATGCTCTTTTCATTTGTTGGTACTCATTCTTATGAAATCCAAAAATACCAAGTGTTGCACGTCCTAGGAAACAAGACAGTGAATGCATCTGAGAGGTCACACACATGGCATATGCATAGAGGTATGGCTGCATACTCAGACACCAGCAGGTACACATTGTTTTCCTCTCTCCATTTGTGCCCCTAAGGGGTTTTTGTGTGGTTTTTGTTCTGGAAATGCTCAGTGCTTCCTCAAACATAGGAATTAAGCAGACCTAGCTAACAGAGCTTTGGATACTGTAACATTTAAGATCCCTGTCCAACACTGTAGATCTTAGGAGCTGCAGTTTGTAACTTTGCACTTGAGAATCTGCTTCTCTTTCTGAGCTGATGTGAGGAGTTTCTTATAGAATACACAGCTGGCAACAAACTCTCTAATTGCCACTACTGCAAGTAGTTTTAACCAGTCAGTTCAACCATGTTCAAAGCAAAAACCCTGAAGTAATGATTGCTTACAAGAGAACTATTACTAACACAACAAAAACTCTCCTGCAAGTAGACCTGTGCAGGCATTGTACAGTGCCAACATGTTTCCATTGCTACTGTTGGAACAGAAAAAAGTTGATATACCAAGTTCATGGATAATAGCTGCAACTATTCTAGATGACCAATGGTACAACACTCAAAAGTTAACACCACACCTAGAGTTCATTAACCTTTTTATCAGTCTGCACTGTGGCAGTTAGCACAGGCATTTTCTTCCAAAAAAATTAGAATAAGCACAACTCTAACGAATTGGATTAAGATTAGAATAACCAGAGTTGCTATACTGTAGAATACAAGAAAATAAGCAAAAAACTATGCACTATGTGAAATACTTTTAAGTTATGCTTCATTAGACGTGTTCAAGAATTGATGGAGTGGACTACACCATATATCAGCTCTAAGAAAATGGTCCCCAGTCTATCAGCTTTGTATGTTCTCTGGGTGGCTACATACTGACCTTTCACCACTCCCAACAGAGGTGGGGAGTTCTCTTGAGGAGTTCTGTCAGGTTCCTGGGGAGGTACAACCATGGCGAGTGTATGCACTGGGACACGGGGAACCTTCAAACAAAGGCACAGAACACACTCAGGTCATGGACCACATCCTGAAGTGTTAATATAACAACACACATCTACAGCAGACCTCCAGTCCACTCTTCCCAAACTGTGCGTGCTATGCTACCTCTTGGTGTGACCTGTGCTGTTTTACTGTGGGTAATATGTCAAAGTTCACTGGGTTAATCTGCACAAAACTCTGGGCTGTGTTGGCTGGAAAACTGTTAACATCTTTAGGCTTTTGATCAACTAACTCCACTGGAAAGCAATGTCCCTGGCCTGCAGAGCTCTGAATTTATACAATATATTTCCTCTGATGACAAATAAAATCAGCAGCACCATTTGAGGGGTGCTGAGAGGGGTTAGAACTGGTGAAACGAAGTACCAAGCAAAGCCTGACAAGGAAACAACATTCTTTTGAGATCCTAAGGTTTGGGACTATCCTGCCCAATGTATGAAAAGGGAACAAAGTTCTCATGCTCTTCAGGTCCCCTGCAGGTGACACCAACCAATTCTCTCACACTCTGCCATTCTCATGTGTGAAGACTCTCTATAATTCCTTCCACTGTATGTTCACAAGTAAATCACCTGCTAAGGAAGTGCTTCTGTGCAACATTCATGGTGCTATTTTAAAAACCCCCCTTATGTCTTACCTGAGACTGATCCTGAGATGGAGGTGTGAGCTGAGACAAGTCTGCTGCAGGAACCGACAGAACATTGTTGGGGTAATCCAGCAAGTAAGAAACAACATTTGTGTGTCCTCCCTTGGCAGCTTCAATGAGCATTGTTGAGCCATCCTGAAATGAGATTTTGGAAATAAAAAGCCAGATGATGAGTTTTGCACATAAGATATGAATCAGACCATTTAAATTTGCAAATTTACTCCTCCCTTAAAATCAGCTATGTGGTTCTTTCAGTGCCTATGATAAATGACAGTTGTGAGTACCTTGAGCCGGTGAGTAGGATCAGCCCCGTGAGCCAGGAGCAGCTCCACCACAGCCAGGTGACCTCCAGCACAGGCCAGGGACACCACCGTGTGGTCATTGTTAGCTGTAGCCCTGTTCACGTTGGCACCTACAAAGAGAAGACCTCAGAATTAAACACAAGGAAAGTCTTTCCAAAGGAAAGCATCAACAAGTACAGCATCTAGTGGAACAGGTAAACTTCGCTCTTCTAATCTTGCTACTTCATGCACACTTCTAGGGTAAAAGCAAGCGATTTTGAGTAAACGATTGGCTTCTATAAATCCTCCTCATCTTGTAAAGGCAACGCTGCTGTGACAGCTACGGTGGCCTCGTGAGTGCCAAGAGAGAGGGAACACATGGTGCACAAAGCACAACTTCCAAGTGTTCACTCTAAGCACTGAGCAGCATCACTGTGTGGTGCAACTGCTGCTGCTTCAGGCAGTACTTGGTGTGTTCATCCTGAAGGAGGGAGTGCTTCTCTTAAGAAACTGAAAATACTTGCTGTACTTCAAATCTCTTTATTCATCTATATAACAGAGTAGAAAGAGCAACTAGCAAAATATTTTGTGATTCATTCTATTGTGAACTACATGAAATTGAAAACACTTTTAAGGGTTTGACAAATGCTCATGTACACATAACCAGAGTAATTCTGAATATGGATCACAAACATGCAGAACTGTAAAGTGGCATTTTAAGGCTCTTAATTAGTTATTTAAACCAGTGGTTTACCTTTGCTAATAAGGAATTGCACAGTGCATAAATGACCAGCTCGCGCAGCCTTCATGAGTGGGGTTCTCCCACCTTCGGATTCGTGCTCCTAGAGAGGAAATAAGAGATGGATAAATGGGCAAAAATTGTAGCATTGTTTCAGCTTCAGAAGCACCTTGTGATGGGACCAGAATTACCTGTCTCTGTAGAAGATCTACGTTATAAGCTGACTGTAATAAATACAAACTGACTGGAATCGATTGTCATGGTACCTTAAATACTACATCACACTGTCAAAAAGTGTTAGGACCACATCCTCACTGGTACCACACCAGGACACTTCCCTACTTACACACCCCTTTTCAAGTGTTTGAATGCATAACATAGATAGGAACAGTAACTTTTCTCCTCAGAAAGGGTGAGTATTTCACATAAACGTCACCCAGCATCACAATAACCACCAACTGCTGTGCAGCAGTTTGGAGCTGCCACATGCTGCAATAATGGCTCAAGTGCAGACAATGTTTTTAAAACATGCTGAAGAGGATCACTAATAAAAATGAGACACATCACTGCAGGTAACAAGAAGTCTCTAAGAGGGCTGGAGAATAAAGCAGGAAGACAGCAAAAGGATGATGCAAACAAATGAAGAGGGAATAGACAACAAGAACAATTTTCCAATTAAAAAAAAGTTTCTGAACACTGGAAAGATGTGGTTGAATGCGACTGTGTTAGAGCAGTTACAGAACTAGACAATGTGCCTGCTATGTAGACATGATCAATACCACAAAGAATGCTGACTAATGATATCAACCCTTCCACAGAACAAGGGGAGAGAACAGTATCTTCCTGGGAGCGTTTGTATGTGCATTCTGTATTCAGTATTATCCTACACTTGATAGTGTTCAGTCTGATCAATAACATACTGGGACTGTGGGTCTTTTCATCAAACATCTGGGAAGCCAAGCTCTAAATTCAGTTTACTTTGTAACTGCATGTATATCTGACAGTGAAAGTTAACATTTAGTACAGACAGTGGATGACATTGATATTTACAAATATAAAGAGACAAGAAGAGATTTTGACAGAACCAATCAACTCCTTCCCATAGTTTCAGTATTCCTGAAAGCTCTGCATATGTCCTTTGACATATGGCTTGCTTTGCTTGCAAGCTGCACATGACGTTAGTTTTCTGTTCATACATTCGACGATGAAACCTCTCAACTGGATCTGCTGTTGGAGACTTGCCCCGTGCAGCAATCCAAGCCCATCCCTCACTGCAGGGGTTACACTCCCCCTCTGCTCCCGTGCTGTCACAAGAGCTCTGTGTTACTGTCCACCACTGCTTTAACACACCCCACCCTGGTGCTCCCATTTCTCTGCTCACTCGGTACTGTAACACACGAGCTCACGCAGGCAGACAGGAAACCTTACAGACATACTACTGAAGTCACATCTTTCTCTTTTCCTTTTTGCTAATAATTAAGACTCCCCTCCCAGGAAAATGACTGCTTAGCTGTCAATAAGTATCTGCATGCTTCTGGATTGTCTGCATGGCAGAAATATTTGCAGCACATGTAAAGCTAATTCTGTTACCATGTGGCCCTATGATGTGCAAGAATTAGTAGCATACCCTTGAGCTCTGATGCTTAACTCTGGTATTTGGCATAGTTTTTCTTTCCCCAGCCACTGCCAATAGATCCTAAACAGCCAGAGGCTGTGCCTGAAGCACAGCAAACCCCTGATTCCACCAGCACATCACTCCCAAAGCAGCTGCAGATGCACAGAACTCCTGACCACCACCCTGCTCTGAGCAGGACCTCAACAGTGCTGCCCCAACACAGTTCTAAATCCTCACTGATGCAAAGATGGCAAGATGCAAACTTTATTTTAGGTCACCCTAGCTACATTCAAGCAGTGAAAAGCCATTTGGATGTAACATTGCAGACAACTAGCAGCAAGGTATGGTTATTTGCAACATGCTCCTTCCTAACAGACTTCACTGTTGGAAGTCTTAAACGTGGATGCTGGGAGGCTTCCTCATTTAAATGCAGTGCAGGGATTCTGCCCAGTTTAACCAACTGTCACTTCCTCAGGCAGGCAGAACTTGATCCCCAGCTACTCTACACTCCCAATCCCTGCAGCACCATATACACCATCAGTCCAGCCAAACCAAACCATTTGTGTGCCCACCTGTTGTAGATCTTCAAAACTTACGGCATCTTGATGGTATTTTTCACATTGGAAGACAGAAACGCATGTTTTATTTTAAGCTGAAATGAGTTCTCTGACTTCAGCACTCTCTTTAGCCTTAATAAATGGCTAGCAGACAGCATCACCTCAAGAAGACATTAGGAACAAGCCAAAATAAGAAGGTGAGCCTTTGTCTACTTGCACCTTTTCCTTTACCTGGAATAATCTTAAATTTTAAGGATTATATATCTATGTTTAGCTGCAGTAGATAATTAAAATCAAGACAGAGAACATGAAGGCTGCCCCAAAGCATCCCCCATTACCTTTCCAATGTAGTGCTTCTTTGTGTTTATATGAAGTACATCCAAATGCTTATTTTACAAGAACAAAATGCAGCAAACTCGTCTCCAAAGACAGTTCCCCTGGCTGTCTGCACTGGAGGACTCACCACACTATCCTGTTTCTTGTCACTGCTCCAACCCTGAGAAATATGGCAGTTAGTATGACCAGAAAGAGGGAGAAAGGAGAACACCTCTGCCAGCTTTGGAAAGCCATTCTCTAAACCCCTGGGAGATGTGTTCTCCTAATAATTCTGCTGGGGTAGCAAGAACACCTGAGAAGAATTTTCTGTGGATATGGGTAACAGACAAGAAGGAGAAGGAAAGTGAGTGTTCCCCAGATCAGGCAGGAGTTTACACTGTCTGCACCTTTTCCACCAAGACTCAAAGAAGAGATGAGATTCCAGACAGCAGTAATTATGTGCTTTCTAGAAAAATCAATGCTCCCAAGAGTAGAGCAGAAGAGTCATCAGGAGCATCTCACAACATTTTTAATTCATGATTTTGAGTTCTCTGGTTTAGGCAATTCCAAGAGGAGCTACGTAAGGGCTTCCCCCACACATAATTCTCCTTGGTTCACAAACATTCCTGGTTGTATGATTCACTAGGATAGGGGTTTCTTTGAGTTTGTTTTCAATGTCATATATTATTTAAAAGTTCAGGAACAAAATCTGCATTTTCAAAGTAAAGATCCAGCTGCCCCCTTCAATTCTTCAACAAGCCTCCCTCATCCATAACAGCAAATATTGAACAGAAATCTAAATATCATTCTAAGCAAAATGATCTAGAGAAAGTTTCTGATGCAAAACAATAGCCAAATTATGCAGTCCCTAACACTAGGCCACTCTGCTAATTTTCAGGATTGAACTCCTATTCCAGCAATCACCAACCTAAGTGTCCCAAATAACCTTCCTAAGAGATGTGGCAAACCAGCACTTCAGAGGCACCTAAAAACTCACCTAGGCCCCTAGTTTCAAGTGAACACCTATGGGAAGCCAGATAAGTACTAACAGGTTTCAATGGCTGCTTGTGCTAACAGACTCAACAAGCTAATCTGCTGCACTTGGGAAGGTTGAGATACTGCTCTTCAAAAACCAGAGCTTTAGAAAACCCAACAGGGCTGGGAAGGGAAAATGCAGGATAAAGATGCCATGTCTAGACCACACAGTGAGTCTCTATTTTTCAAGAGACTGAGATGCCTTGAAGCCATGCTTGTTGTTAGCATCTATCCTGAGGCTGCAGCTTACAAGCATCAAAGGCTAACCTCACCTGATGCTTGCCCAGATGCTTTTATCAATTCACATTTCAGAGTTCCATCTCAAATATTTTACTCCTATGAATCACAAAAATCTAAAGTAGGTGTTCTGTCTCCACCAACTTTGCAAACAAGTAAAATTTACATTGAGTTTGAGCTCCAGCAAGTGGACTGAGACCCTGATTGCCTCCAAGTCCTGCAGGCAACAGAGGAACTAGAATGCAACACAGCACAGATGGGATCACAGGCTGAAGGCTTCAGATGTGCTTCAGATTAAGTCATTCATATCCTTGGCAAAAGCAAGTTGATTTCAAAGTGCATACATTAACGAGGAAAGGTGTCGGCCTGCCAGCTAGTTTTGCTACAGATTTTGACAGGCCAACTTTGTCCCTGTAAGGACATGGCACAGACAGATGCCTTAAACAAAGGCATCAGAAAAGCACTGAGGAATTGTTAACAACCAGGCTTCATGAACAATTAGTCACAAGGAGATACAAGTTCATCCAAGTACCACAGAGGACTGAGCAGCTCTCCAGCAGACAGACACAGCTGAATGTGTACTCTGAACACTGCTCAATTCTAGTTCCATTTGCCACTGCAGAGCTTTAAGGAAAAATTAACCACAAACTGAAGAAAGTTCATTCCAGCCATCACCTGCTTTCAGTTCTCCTGGTTCTTACAAAGCCACATTGTTTAATCAGTCTAACAGAACTCTCAAGACCTTCACTGTTTCCTGAACTGAACTACAAGTTTGATATCTAGGCCAGAGGATCAGACCCTGAAAAGAACAGTTCCCATTCTCACTTGCTAAAACAACACCCAGTTTGTGCTGAGAAGTGGTGGTAATGAACACTCTGGGCAACCTGTGCCACTGCTTGTGCACCCTCACAGTAAAACATGCTCAAACTCTAGCTCAAGGGTCTATTTTGAGACTGAGAAAACCTCAACTGCACATGAGCAACACATAGGAGTCAGTTCAGCAGAGTGAGCTGGGTATCTCCAGCACAGCTGGAAGATGTCTGTTTTCAATAAGCACAGCACAGGAAACAGAGACACCTCCTGCCCTCTGCCCATTTGGCTAATCCAGCATCAGAGGCTCCTCTCCATCCCTGCAGGCTCAAAGTCTGTACCTCAAATTCCACTCAGTTCAGAGCTCCTCACAACTGAGGAGAGACTCCAGAAGTCAAGAAAGATTTGACATCTTAAAACACATTATATGCTTTCCAAATACAGAATAAAGTCTCTGAATTGGGAAGAAACGGGAGAACTGATCACAACAGATCTTGACATTCAGTGTTTATTGTTCCTTTAACTCAAGAGCATCTGGGAAAGAAAGATCAACTTTCTTTCCTCAGTCTAGAATCAGTGAGTGCCATTTGTCCTTGCAATCAGAGCAGACTGCAGCCCTGTTTTGATTTACTGTTTAGGACATAACCAGTATTTTCCTGAGAAAGGACTGCTCCCCAGCAGGGTAAGGTGTGTATGTCCAGCTCCTCAGTGACTGTGACCGAAACCTCAGGGATAATGAGTTTGTGGAAAACAACAGAACATCACTGAAAGCAATCGCAAGACAGAAGCTGCAGGATGAAAAAGGGTAGAAAAGAAATGGAGATGTACTTTCAATTATTCTGTCTGATCAGCAGCAGGAGATCAAAATTAACTGGCCAAATGAAGACAGACCAAACACGGGTCTCAGTCCAGATCTTCATTCAATTCTCTCTTCCTGGGACAACTTGGTGGAATCATCTAAACTCATTTAAATGACAATTGAAATCTAGAAGAATAATCCCCCACAGTACTGCCAGAGAAGCTTTTCCATACCCAGCAGTAAAGCAACACCCTTCAGAGCCCTTCCTCAGCCACTGACAAAGACAACAAACCTCTTCAAAACAACTTGGAATAAAGCAAAGCAACACAGAGGTTTGAACAGAAACTGCTTCAAATCTGAGGCACCTGCCACCAGTACTGCTGCCATTTTGCACGCATTTCCCCATTTACCTACAATCAGAACTCACAACTGGCAGATTTACATGGCAGGTTTTCCTTCCAAAACAAATTTCCCTTGCTTCCTTACTCTATTTTCCCTGCCTGCTCCACATTTGATTGGCAGTACAAGAAAATGCAGCAAAATAAACCTTTACTTTAGAGAGACCCAAGACTGCCCTCAGCAATAGTGACCAGAACTAGATGCTGACATCCACAAGCCACATAATAAGACACTCCATGGGTTACACCTTTATATAAACAAGTACTTGGGGGAGGAGGAGGGGGGAAGGAAGATGGTGGCAGAAAAAACAAAAATGCAATCAAAGGAACAATCTTCCCTGGTTAAGCCTTGTTTGACATAAGGCTCCTAAACTACTTTGTAAGAGTAACAGATCAGTTGCTTTTACTGATCAGAAGCCAAACATTACATCCCTGTAGCTGGTGAAGAGGCAGTTTCAGGTCTCCTGCTACATAACATGAAAAAAGACAATTATGTTAACAACTTTGATTAATTACAGAAAATAAACACAGGGAAAGCAATAGGCTAAACCCAGGGGTTAGCAGAAGGAAAAGAGATCAGATTGTGCTGGTCATTTACAAGGCAGTGCTTTGTTTGGGGTCTGTGTGCTGTGACTTGCAAAAGTTAAGAGACTGGCAGTGTTCAGAGACTAACACTGAAATAGAAAAGCAGTAGGCTCCTAATACCAAAACATTTAAATTCAGAGCAGTGGAACAGGTGAACTAATCCACAAGAGTCTGGGAATACTAAATTACCATAATGATTAAAGTGAACACAAATATATCCTGCTAAACAATTACACTTATGGATTATACTGAAATGAAGCTAATCAACTGTCACACGTGCAAAAGCTACACCTACAGCTCTTCACTAACACATGAAAGATTACTCGTAAGAACCTTTATTTTTCAGACCCAACAAAATATGGAGGCTTTGGAAAGAGCTTCTTTCATGCCTCTTTTCACAGCCATATATTAATCTCAATTGCTAAACTTGCCTCCCTGCTCTCTGAGCACACAGGCTCTGCCACACAGTTTGAAACCAAAGCACTTTCCCCACAGATGCAGTGGAAGACTTACCAGATCAGCACCAGCCTGAAGCAACACATCTGCCACATCTGTGTGTCCATTTTCACAGGCATAGGTCAGAGCTGTATCTCCTGTTGCTGTAGTGGCATGAACATTAGCTCCTACAAACACAACAATTTTTTATTACTGGACATGTCCTTATCAAGTATTTCATATCAGATAAACACAAAAGTCTCTGACAACAGCTATATCCTACACACCAACAGCCTGCACAGCCCATGGGCACTGCTCTCATGGTCAAAAACTGCACTCCTAGTAAAAATACTCTGAGGAGAGGGGATAAACCAAGGCTTGGAAAAAGCATGACTGACAATCTAAGCACTTAAACCTATATGTTCCCTTATTCCTACAATCCCTCTGCAGCAAGAAGGATTTCAGTTGTTACAGCAAATAAAAGTGAATCCAGACAGTTGTCTAGACTATCCATTTGACCCAGAGCTGCATGCCAAGAGAAACCAGACAAAATGCATGTTACTGAATTAGGATTAATACAACAAAACCATACACTTCTACAAATTTCCTTTCTTTCTGCTTTAAAAACATTCTGCTGAAATACTTTGCCCAGCTTCACACACAGCAGCTCTGTGAGAACTGTGCATGGTTCCTAATAGGGAACACATTATTCTTAAAAAAAAGAAATGCCAATGTGATTAGCCATTTTCTTATTTTCAAGGTGTGAGATATATTTAGAGAGTCCCTGGTGCCAAAACAAGGCTCCTCAATTAACTTTCTATGCTATCAGCAGTGAAGTGCAAAGCAGCGAGCGTTCCGAGGGAGCTGGTGACAGGTGTCACATGCTGGTGTCACTGCACAAAGAGGCACAGTTGTCACTGTCCCTCGATGAGCAGGGAGCTTTGCTTTCTAAAATTACAAATCCAGACAATTTTATGCTTATTCTTAGAAAAGAACATACAAATAAATCGCCTTCCGCAACAAGGAAGATTTCCAAAATGTAGCTCCACTTTATTATTATTTTAAGCAGAATTACTACACTTTCGGCTCTACTAACTTAAAACTGACAGCTGAATGCTGAAGCATCATTTTGCCCCAGCTCCAGCAAGATTTAAGTTTTACTACTGTATAATGGTGCAGTAAGACTTATTCATCACAGAAATTCAGCACACTCCAGAATCTGTCTTGCACACTACTCCCAGGGGCACAATTCCTAATGAACTGGTTATTCAGGGAGCCCAGTGCAGGTAACTAGGTTCAGCTGAAGCTGGAGCAGCATGCAAAACCAAGCATGATCTGTACCAACGTTTTGTCCCAGCTGGAAACAATGTTCCTAATGATCAGGGATGCTTTTGACACACAGAACAGGATTGAGTGCTCCAAGAGGCACTTTTCTCTGTTAACAGTATCAAACAGCATCGAGGTGCAACATATGCTTTTTCCTTCTTGCTAAGGTATTTGAACATATAGCTTCTTGCTACAACACTGACACCATCAAGCCCAGGTGTGACAGCCCACCTTTCAGGGGGAGGAAGCACCCAAGTATCTTCTAAATCATAAAGAACATCAAGTCTGTATCTGTGGGACAGTTCGTTTGTACTGAACACATACCTGCTGCCAGCAAGTATTTCACCAATTCAAGATGACCCTCTTGAGCAGCCTCCATCAAAGGTGTTGAGCAACCAAGTTCTATATCAGCTCCTGCCTTAATAAGGAAGTCAGCAACCTCAGAAAAGCCTCCACAGCATGCCAGGGTCAGGGCTGTTTCCTGTGTTTCTTCTGTCTGTGCATTTATGTTTGCCCCTGTGAGACAAAACAGCCATTACTGGCCTGGCCAGCACGGGGTGGGAAGGTGAATGCTCATAACCCCACAGCAGTTTGGGGGTGTGAGCCTTGCTCTGTGGGTACAGCAGTGCCAGCCACACACTACACCAGAGGAGTGTGCACAGGATTCCTGATGGCAAATGATCCCACTGCATCCTACATCAGGAGCACTCAGTCACCATAGGATCTCACCTTGTGCCAGCAGCAAGGCCACCATCTCCTCGTGGCCTTCCCGGGCAGCTTCCATCAGAGGTGTGTAGCCTTCATCATTCACCTCCTCCAGGTTGGCTCCCCGTTCGATCAGAAGAGCTGCCAACTCCACGTGCCCCCCACAAGCAGCCAGAGTGAGTGGGGATTCGAAGGAATCCGCAGGCATGTTCACCTGAGCGCCGCTGTCCAGGAGCAAGCGTGCCACCTCCACATGGCCATCCTGCAACACGGGGACACGAGTCACAAATCACTGAACTCACCTGATGCTGCAAGTTGCAACCACTGTCACACTAGGTGTGAACCTAAAAAGACAGGGTCTGTTTACTTATGATGGTTTGATTATGACAGTAAAGGGCCAATTGCAGTGGGAAATACCTGATTTTTTTTACACTGCATCCTTGGAAGGACACTTAAATACAGTTGTGCAATATTAAAGGAAAAAAATACATTAGAAGACCTCTCTATCCAAGGTTCAAGCCCAAGCTGTCTAAGCTAGAGCACTGATACCCAGGGGTCATTTATAAAGCTCAGAATTCCACGCATTCCCCAAATTAAAGAACTTCTGATGTATTAACAGCAGCAACCTCAGATGAACTACCAGCTCCTTGTTCTGATCTCACCAGAACTGTCAGCCAGTAAGTCAAACAGGTAACACAGAACTACAGAAAAGAGGGGCAAGAGGGAGATCAAACATGCAACTCCAAGTCAACACTTAAGCTGACCACGAAGCAGGTCATAAGTAACCGGAGACCAACAGCAATCAAGGCTGCACATTAAAGACAGGAGAGAAGGTGGCCAGGAGCCAACAGCCACCTCATTAAAGGCATTACCCTAGGTGTGGCTCTCTGTCCTGACCAAAACACACCACAACTCAGAAGCACTTAGAACAGAACTGGTGATCAGGGACCGGACATCTCAGCTTCCTGTACCTGCTGCACTCGTTAGATGGAAAGAGGTGAGGACTGGGAACAGTCACAACAATTTGGTGAAACAGTTCCCCTCTGCAAAGGTGCAGCCAAATGATAACAAGAACAAATTCCTTGTTGTGGAGTTGGGACTTCAAAGGTTCAGTTTCCTCACTGTTGCTTTTAAAGGTCAATACACACTCCATAATGTCAGAACACCTAGTTTAAAACACCTAAGAGCCAAAACCATGCAGACAAACCTCACACAACTGTCCTCCCCAAGTGAGACACTTCACAGTCTGCAAGTCAAGACAGTACTCAGACTGTTTCAACAGGAAAGAAAAAAAAAAGGCAAACAAGAAGCCCAACCTAAAGAGAACAATGGGCTGATTAAACCTTTCGTCTGTAGTCATGCATTCACCTTTAGGTGACAGCATACACCCACTGCAACTGTGTCCTTCTAAACTCCTTGTTGGCACCAGACGCTCCTACAGGGAAGGCTATTCAAGGATACTATTACCAGCTCACTGTCGGAAGACTTCAACACAGCTTGCGACGGTGTGATCTGACCTTGGTCTCTTGCATCACCACCTCACAACTGCACTGAAGGAACACTCGATCCCCTCCAGCTCTGAGGAGACTGGAGAAACACTGCAGCCTGTCTTCTAAAGACTATAGGCTACTGGGAGCAAAATCAGCTTCCCCCTGTTCATTGTGCTTCCCATGGAAACAAGCTTCCTGATCTCTCTTCAAAGTTCCCCAGCTTGAAGAATAGATAAAAGGTCACCCAAGGTCTGGACAAAAATGGTTGCAGATATGATGTGATACAATGGCACAATCTTGATTAAGATGATGCTCTTGGAAAGGTAAGTTTTTCCTCAATGGCTGCTTTGAAATTATGAGCTGCCCAAGAATTAAGAACTACATTACTTCCGAAAACAAAATGGTAGGTCAAAAGAAAAATCTCACAACCACTTTTACAGAAACCTAGAAGAGAGCAAGCCTTCTCTCCATGCAAAACACTTCTGCTGTTGTGAAAGGACAAGTGTAACACAGGAATCAGTGCTCTTCTGGAAGGCTCATTCCACAGTGCTCTGAGACACCTTATTTATAAAGACAAAGGTGGAAAACTAAGTCTTAGGCTGAGAAAAACCCAAAACCCATTGACTTGGGCTCAGCCTACTGCACTGCACTGCAGATCAGTCAGCCCTGCACTTCACACAAGCAGCATTTAAAACACATCCGCCCCCCAAAATTAGGATAACCTTTCCCTGTGAGCAACTAGACTGAGCAGCTGGCCACCTTTGGAAGCTACAGGGACGCCTGTAACCACACACACCCTCACTTGCAGCCCTAAAACACCTTGTTACCAAAGGTTCACTGTATTTTATCAGCTCTTGCATTCCCCTCTCCCAAGGAGGGAGCAGTACAAACAAAGGTGTTTACCATGCAGGCCTCCATCAGCGCCGTGTGCATCTCGTCTGTTTTGTGTTCTTGATCAGCTCCAGCTTCAAGCAAAAAACGAACCATATCTAAATGGCCTTCAAATGAAACAGATCAAAATAAGCATTTCACATCAACTTTCAGCAGTACAGACAACACACTTAAATTCTTTAGATTTTCATCGTTTGCTATCACAATCTTTAAACTCTATAACTCGCAAATCTATGCTTTCTGTAGTACTCTAAAAAACACCAACACAAAGCAGCCAGCAGCCTCCTGACAGCCTTTCCCAGAGAAACTGCATAGCTGTGAGAGAAGGAGAGACCTCTCTAAGAGAGTCTAGTAATAATGGTGGCATTTTCACCCCATGTGGTATTCCAGGAACACTCATTCCAACTTCCCATTTTCCAAAGAACTACCAGAGATGTTTTCAGAATTCACAGACAGCTCGTGAGGGGAATGGGAATGAAATGGGAAATGTGGGGGAAGGGGATGGTGGTGATGTGTCAAAGAACAAGTTTGGACATAGCCTGATATAAGTTTTCATCTGCAACATGTCAAACACACATCCACCATGTCTGGACACAAGCAGAGACTCAATACCAACATGCCATGGATGAGCCTTTTCTAACATTGAGTTTAAAACCAAAACCCATTATTCTAAAACTCTTCAGAAAATATTCAGAGTATGGCTGGAAGCTGTAGGTAGATAACTCCTAGCAAACAAACTTACACAAAACCACAAGAGAAGGTGAGAGACAATACCTTTATAGCATGCGAGTGTAAGTGCACTTTCTTTGAACTCGTTGGAGTGAGTGTTGATTCCTGCACCATATTCCAGCAAAACTCTGGCAACCTCGACATGCCCTGCACTGGCTGCTTCCATCAGGGGGGTATGTCCATTCTCATTGTGGTCTTCTATGTTAGCACCAGCTTTCAGTAGCACCTTCACTATGTCCACAAAGCCCCCAGCACAGGCATAGGTGAGCGCCGTGTTCCCTGCGGAGAAAGAGACTGCATGAAAGCTCTGTCCATCTAACACAGCAGAGGAGATCAGTGTTCACAGCTCTGAACAAACCAAGTACAGCATCAGCAGCAGCCTTTTACCTCACAGCAATGTTACTCCAGACAATCCTTCCAGGCTGGGTATAAAACCCCAACATAACTGCAACATTAAAAAGTTTTAATGCTAAAATGCTAAGCCAATGTTACAAATCAGGATCTTGGCTTTTTTATTTATTATGTTTTCTACTTCAGCACACAAAGAGAGATCAAATGCACACACAAAAAATCAAGGAATAATTTTTCATGCTCACTGCAGCGTTGGAGGGATGCATGTATTGTTTTTTTGGGTTTGGGTTGGTTTTTGCCTAAGACTGTATCCTGTAATTCCTTGAAAAACTTCTACTGGCTGGCTGAAAATCAATTTATCATTTAAAACTCTGGTACTGCAAGTGACAGACAATCACATATGGCTCATGTTTTAAATGCTAGCCAGTTTTAATGTACTTTTCTTAATATGGCTAAACAGCATGACAAAAAGAACATTTCACAGTTCAGACATGACTTTTTCAAAAATTTGAACAAAGTTTAAATTCTGTCTCAATATTAACAGAATCCAACTGCAGGGTAATGCTCTCAGCAATATTAGTCCAGCACCAGAAACAGAGAACACTCTCAAAGAATTTTAACATCTCTTTGGCAAAAAGTATCAGACAGAAGTAACAGGTCTTGATCAGATGTGTCCCATGGTTGTCTTACTGGGTAACTGCGGATTATACTAATGAGAAAAACTAAACTTTGGGTATTTCTCTGGTCATCTGACACCACAGTGGTTTTCACAGGAACAGTGCTTTCCATTGGAGTTTACATCAAAAAACATCTTTAAAGATGGCCAGTTAAGACTCTAAACACACCCTCTATGGATCTGGTCTATTCTTAACCGTTCCTGTCATGTTTTCTTGTGAATTAAAGTGTTAGACACAGATGTTCAGAGGAGCTGTATGTCTTATCAACTGTGCTCCTGCTCCCCAGTTACCTGTGGAGGACTGTGCGTTGACATCTGCACAATGGACAAGGAGGAGTTTGACGATATCCACGTAGCCTCCGCTGGCAGCTGCCATTAAGGGCGTGATGTCACCCTTATTCCCTCGGTCTTCAACGTTTGCATGCATTGCTAGCAGCACCTAGGGGAAAGGTTCACCTCAGTGAATGAATTGTCACACCAATCTTTTGCTTTTATTTCAGTGGGGCTTGTGAGACTGACTCCTCAGCCAGCTGGGACAGGCTCCTGCAGCCCTACCCCAGTGTGAAGCACAGGACCTGCTGCACTTACTGCCTGCACTGGGCTCTCCTGCAGGACATCCTGGGTTTCTACATTTGTTCATATATGCTAACATCAACAGGGAGTTCTAGTGCAGTGCTAACAGTTTCAAAAGTCACAGGGTAACTCACTCACACTGTCATTGCATTAATGACCAGAGCACCCATTGGGTCAGCTCACAGGTGATCAGTTCTCTCCCTGTACTCTCTTCTGGCACCAAAACATGAAGCCAGGCACTTTCTGAGAACTATCAACTCAACATCTTCAAAGCAGCATGAATTCTGCCTTAGATACAGAAGCAATAAAGCCAAAAATTTAACAGAAATTAATGCAATGTTGATACAGATGTGATTAAAACAAAAGGACTGAGTGACTGTGACATGAGTTTTAGAAGGTAACCCATTGTAGTATTTGGGTTTGCTGCTACTTTAGCTCCCACTGCTTGGCAGAACAGCTGGACTGCATCTAGAACAATGCCAGAAAAGTAGATACAACATAAAAGATAAGATTCGTTCCTCAGCCAAGTCCCTTCAATGTAAAGACATATACAACTGCGTCATCCATCAAAAACCAAGCAATACCTGCAAGGCCACAATAAGCTGCATTGACTGACATTCTGCTTAAATAACAACAAATTATAACCACCAGAATAGCCCAAATTTTTACCTGTCAAACAAGGCCCTCAGCCAATGCTTCATAAAGGTGTAGTTCTGACTGCATTTGCTACTTTTCAATGTAAAGACATATACAACTGCGTCATCCATCAAAAACCAAGCAATACCTGCAAGGCCACAATAAGCTGCATTGACTGACATTCTGCTTAAATAACAACAAATTATAACCACCAGAATAGCCCAAATTTTTACCTGTCAAACAAGGCCCTCAGCCAATGCTTCATAAAGGTGTAGTTCTGACTGCATTTGCTACTTACTCAATTCATAGTTTCTGAACAGGCCAAGCAGAGGAGACTCTCCCCTTCTTCAGTGTGTTCATTTACGCTTCGCCCTTCATCCAGCAGCTTCCGGACAGCATTGACATCCCCATCGGAGCATGCTTCTGCCAAACTGCGACTGCAAAAGCAGTTACCACACAGTCAGCTCAAAAGGCATCTGCAATAGGTGGGGAGCTCTCCAAGCCAAGGACAAAGTCTTCACTTCAGTCTTTACATTAGCACTAAACCTTACTAGCAAATACGTCCTATGGATTGGGGTGTTTTCTCAGTTTATATTATTTCCACAGGTGAAACGGACATAAAAACCTTCCTTTATGTCTAAATTAGCTCTTGTCCTCATCAGTTGCTAACTCACAGATGCTCTATACATACCAGATGCAGAGAAGAGTGCTCAAAGCTGAGTCCTCTGTGGTGTTTGCAAGACACAGCAGCAAACCTCTCTGATGCTATTCCCACTTCAGGGAACACCAGAGACAGAGAGGCTACGACCGTGACAAACTGCTGACTACAGGAGCCAAGGCAAATTCCTACTGCAGACAGAGCCAAGGATCACAGAGACCACTATTATGAATACTGCAACAAGAGAAACTTCTGACCCTTGTCCCTCCTGTTGTGGGACTATTTCCTTCTCTGCACTGGCCCAAAGCTTTTCTTTTTTTCATGGAAAATACCAGTGTCTTAATTTATGTCCCAATTTCAAACAAAAAGCCTAACATTGCCTAATCACACCTTAGAGGAAGAAAGAAGTGGAGTATTACAGAGGTCTACTATGTCTCTTTTCATGCACCGTCAAAAGCACAATACAGAAGTTTTCAAATAGATGAAATAAGCTAATTGAGCTGCACATTTTTTAAACAGCAGTAACAACACAAATCCTACATGGAACACTACTAACTGATCCTCAAAGAAAAGAATCTGTAAGATGTAGTTACAAGTTAGGAGGAAAAGACAAGACAAACCCTAAGTTCCTGGCATCTAATAACTCAGAAGTCTGTAAGCACAACTTTAACCAGCACTAACTAATCACTGAAGACAATTGTTGTTTCCCCTGACACCTAGGAAAGGACACTAAGCTAACCCTGAACTGAACTTCAGTTCATTTCAAACCAAGTCACCTGTCCTTTACATCTTTTTCTGTACAAAAATCAAAAGATTTAACAGCAAAGACACCTGTTCCTTCAGTCCTCACAGGTGCATCCTATCACGTCCATGAACCTGTCTGCTGGACTATGTCCAACCTGTCTACATGCTCCCTGACCTGATACCAACCCAGGGCAAAGCCCTCCTTGGTCCAGACCTTCCCACTCATCTCAGGGGCTGAGGATTCCTGAAAGCTCAAGGCATAGGCAGCACTCCCTGTCCCATCCTGAGGCAGGCTCACATCTTTCCACTGCAGCTGATATACTCACATTAGGGTATCTTGCTGCCTTCTGTGCCCTTTGTCAGATTCAATTCCAGGTGGGCTGTGGCTTTTCTAATCACATCCCTGTATGCTTGGACACTGTCTCCACAGTTCCCATGGGCCACCTGACCTGGCCTGCTTCCACCTCTTGTCTGCTTCCTCAGCATATTTCCATCTCTGTGTTTTGATCCACAAGTAATTCAATTAAGAAATGAAACTAGGTTTGTTCTGTATTTGTATTTACCTTTTGAGCAATGACTCAGACTACTGCCCTTACTGCAAGCACCTGGTTTTGCAAAGTCTGAATTCTGAGAGGAAATCTGCTTGAAACTTAGCACTGTCTATTTTTGATCCTAGGTCTGAAGTTCAACAGAATATGCATTCACTCCATCCCAACAGTTTCAGAACTATTTGCATCACTTGTCTGAGCAGAAAACATTTCAGGACCTCTGAAGTTGCTTTGGAATTACCAATGTAGAGGAAACCTTTTGAAGACATAGGGCAGATCTGCAGTTCTGTCATCATGGGAGTTAAATGCTCTCCTCATTAATTATCAGCTATCAAAAGCTATCAGATAATATACTTCCATTTTTCCCAAAGCTCCTGAGGAAGATCCTGGGGCAAACCACTGCCCTGTCAGTATTTCTATCCTCTTTCAACTTTTAATACAATGAGTTAGATCCACCAGTTTCCAACAGAGTATGCTGAGGTAGTAATGAGAGAGCAATCACCCACTCTCATATAGCTAAGAATTTAACCCTTTGCTGAATAAGAAATCAACTGTGTGGTACACAGAAAGAGCAGCAGATTAGAAAGCAACTTCTTTTTGTGCTTTTCTCTTACCCTTGGAAGCCAACAACCCGATGGGACCTTCAGATTCAACCCCTTTGCTTCTGCTAGTCGCAGAGCACATACATCCCCAAGTGCCTGCTACAAAGTGAACTGAATTTGAAAGGCAGAGCATGAACTGACACCCTGGAGCTGGGAACCGAGGGGGGGCTGGGCAGTACGTACTTGTCCACTTGTCCTGCGTTGTGGTTGTTCTCGGCTCTCATGCGCGTGAGCGCGGCGGCGGCTTCGTCCAGCGCGCAGCTGACGGAGGACGTCAGTCTCCGGAGAACCTCGGGATCTGCGAAGGCTTTGCCATCGGCAGTGGACAATTTACCAATTCCTTCAGTGCACGTTCGTTCATCAGTCAGGTTAGTATGAAAGTCACACAAAAGAAACGCAAAGACACTAGTTTAGATTTCAGCCACATGCACTTTATTAGTTAAAATCATTTGCAAACATGCCAGAAAATCACCTACTTAAAACTGATTGCTAACATTTGCCCAAGACGTGAACATTTAATTAGCTATAATATTGTCAACTGGCAGCTTTGCTACCTGTCCCAAACTCACACCTTTGAAGAACCAAAAAAGTAAATAATCCTATCAGGAGAATAAGGGCAAATCCAGATGTGAAGCCCAAATCAGAGGTTTGGGCCATGGGTATTATTCCACAGGTTTGGTTTAGCATTTTTTTAATGCAATGGATTTTTCATTTTAAAGCACTGATCATCCCACTGCCACCCAACTCCACCCAAAAGGAAGCAGACTGAGCTCTAAGATGTTTGCGGTTTTTTTAAGATCAGGAAAAAAATTTTCAGAAGTTATTAGCTTAAATTCCATTCCCAACACTTTGCCACTCCGAACTACCCAGCTCTAGCTACAGGCACAAACACTATGAAATGAAATTTCAAATACTTTAATACACTTGAAATCAATGCCCTTCCCACACAGACATCACACAGTAAAAATACTTAGATTGAAGGAACTTTTATAACAATTTCTTTTCCTAAAACAGTCTCATTGCTCGAGTTTTACGCCACACAGGTTTTACTCCCTGTAGGTCAGGACAGCCTATTTACCATGTGCAAACATCACTGCAGTGTAGGCAGGGCTTATAGCTGCATATACAAATGTGTCAATAGTGTAACACATACCCCTCCACCCCCCCAAAAAAACCAAATCCAAATCAGTCTCATGTGCTACGAAAAGTAAAGCCACATTCACCAGTTAAATACGCCACACAGGTTTTACTCCCTGTAGGTCAGGACAGCCTATTTACCATGTGCAAACATCACTGCAGTGTAGGCAGGGCTTATAGCTGCATATACAAATGTGTCAATAGTGTAACACATACCCCTCCACCCCCCCAAAAAAACCAAATCCAAATCAGTCTCATGTGCTACGAAAAGTAAAGCCACATTCACCAGTTAAAAGTCAGTGATACGAAAAGTAAAGCCACATTCACCAGTGATGAGTCAGTGACTTTCCAATTCCTTAGCTGTTAAAAAAGATCAAACTAGCCATAAACCTCTGGAAATAAGGCACCTTATCCCTCACAAGATTTGCTATTCAGTATGTGCACATCCCTGCAAGTTTGATTTACACCATGCCTGCCACAACCCAGCCTGCAATTATTACAGAATAAATACTGCAATGGCACTTTTGAGTTTGAACATTGTCTTCAGACAATGTATTTCTCCAGTTTGAGAGCGCTCAATTCGTTTCTCATTAATGGAAGAATCAATACTTACCAAATTTCTCCACCCTAAAACCCAGCTTAGGCCAGCACAGGCCAGGCACACTGCCACTGCCCTGCACAGCTGCTGCAGTGCTCCCAGCACTGCCTCCCAGCTCTGGCACACGGTGCTTACCCTGTGTCCGGGCACACATCTCCCACGGGGCACAGGCTCACTTGGCTGATGGAAGCTAAGCAGGGAAGGGTAAGATGAGCTGCTTAAGAGACTTACTCAGCCTCGAGCACACTACTTCCCTGGCTCCAGCATCCTACCTCTGGATCACTTCAGCATTGTCAAGAAGCTAAGAAAACCAATTTACAACAGATTACTCACTCAATGTTAAAGTGAGAAATTACAGCTTGTCCCCAGCACACCCATCTGGGGCTGGAAGCCTGGCTAGGACAGAGCAACTCAAGCATGGAAATGCAGTGCCATGGACTCGACCCCATGTACTTGAAGAGGTCACTGGGCACATGCCCCTTCCACCTCCAAACTGTTGAGGCCATCCCCCCTGTAGCCACTGCTGTTAAATATAGCGAGGTTATAAACAAGCCTCAAATGCCACAGCTCAAGCCTCACACATTAGTGTACACTGAGTGTGCTGGTGGTAGAAAGGGGATGGAAGTCCTGTCAGCTCTGCACTGGGGCAGGTGGGACAGCGGGGGACAGTCACTGTCAGGATAGTGTCACGACATCAATTTAGTATCAAACACACACAGAAAGTGACAGTTTTCACACAGCTCTGCTTCCCCAGGACAGCTCACAGAGTAACTGCTGAGATGTTTACACTAGCTATTTCTGGTGGCAGTGCTGGCTTACGCTGGCTTGCAGTGTACATAAAGTACTGCTGAAGGAAAGACAAAGAATTAAGTCTTCACAACTCAGCACTGAGGCCTCATCTGGGACTGCTGCAACCGAAGCTGAACACCGTGGTAAGCAATGTGGAAAAGTACTCCAGAGAAATCCACAGGACCCCTCTGCTAAGGCTAAAAAAGTGTAGATTTCACTTACAAGGAGCAACAGGACTGCAGTTTCCCTCCACTTAGAAGGGTCCTGTTGAAGGAGCTGTTAACAGCCCTACTGCTGGCAAAAGTGGAAAATACAAAGTACAGTCAACAAAAAACCACCACACCCCCACACAAACCAAAAGCTGAAGTGACCTGGCTATTTGAAACTGCACTGGGTATCTCCATTTCAGACCACC
The DNA here is from genome assembly GCF_000695815.1 of Acanthisitta chloris. Classification (NCBI taxonomy): domain Eukaryota; kingdom Metazoa; phylum Chordata; class Aves; order Passeriformes; family Acanthisittidae; genus Acanthisitta; species Acanthisitta chloris. The sequence continues at coordinate 33,326 of NW_008666463.1, read as the reverse complement.
AAGGCAGTAGATCAGACAGGTTACCAGGACTAGCAGGGCCTAACATTTGACTACCTTCTCTGTTTTACAAGTTTGCTTGTTGAAGCACTCACACCCAGGATTTCTGAAGGCACAAGTCACACCACAGATCTCAGTCTGGTGTCCAGTAAAGACAAACCACTCACTGCAGCTCCTGCTCCAAAGTCTCTGTTTCCAAGGATTACTGCTGGTGGTCTCCTGGAGGACTCACCAACCACAGGCCACTGGCTCTTCCTTCTGGCTAGTCAAAGCACACTTACAGCTCACTCCAGCTTCCAACTCTGTTCCAAAAAAACGAGCTGTAACCACACTAAGGCCTTTTGGAGGCTAAGTAGAAGATGCCCTTTATTTACCTCGACAGCTAGAGCTCAACCCAGGTACCATCCCCAGCTCTTCATCTCATACCTTCATTACATTGCAATGCCAAAACTAATTAACAGCCACAGAAGACATCAGAGCAGACATCTGTTTGGCTGGATGGAGTCAAAGGGAAACAGACTACAAGAACTGCCATCTCAACAACGGCTCTGTTTTCATTTTGCTATGGTTCTGGATGACCGTGCAAGAATCCCAATGCTGCAATGCTCATGGATCTTTTAATCTCTAATTCAACTACTTTTATGTCCACTTCATAACCATTTGCTCTTGAGCCACTCTCGTACATACAGGGACCACAACAGTCTGACCTACATGCAGGAGCTAGACCAAAACTCTTCTTGCCTCCTCCCATCCAATAAGCACTGAAAGCATCCTCAGGACTATTCTGCACACAAGTAATTGTCATTTCTCACGTTATCAGTCCCACTGGCATGTTACTCATCTGACACTACCTGAACTGAACCCAGTGTCTGACATTCTGTCCTTCCTGGGGAGGAATGCAACATTTCCAGGAACACAAGCCACCACGGAGGTTGTGTCACATCATCTTTTCATGGACTGATCACTGCTGCACGTTAAGTCTGAAAAGAGAATATTGGAGTTCCTGATTTTTACTGAGAAGAGGCTACAGTCATTACCCCTATGGAGATGGTGATGTTCCTATGCAAAATTACAGCTTACCACCAAAATTATGAAGAGCGTGCTCATAAGCAAGTCAGAAGGGAAGGACCTTCATACATCATGAGCTGCCATGCAAAGGCCACAAAGGTGAATTTGTAAAGGTTGGTAGAAGGCATAGCTTTACAGTGGCCCTTCAAGTCACTATTTAAGGACATTTCTGAACAACAGACAACTGGAAGGACAGAAAGAGGAGAGACTATCACCTGTACTGTGACTTTACTGCTTTTCCTCCAGGTGTGCACAGCTAACCCAATGCAGGGCCCAAGGAGCCAGGCACACCTTCACCCTGCTGTTGTGGGGCAATTCTTCAGCTGAACACCTACTGCTGAAGCCACGTGCCAGTTTGTTCCCTGGCAGGAACAAGGCCAGCAGCACTACCCAACAATGGAAAAGACAGATCTCAAATGTCCCTGGAAACAGGTTGCCCACAGGAGTTGAGGCTGCCCCATCCCTGGGAGTGTTCAAATTCAAGGTGGGTGGGGCTTGGAACAACCTGGTCGACTGCAAGGTGTCCCTGTCCATGAGAGGGGATTGGAACGAGATGGTTTTGAAAGATCACTTCCAACCCAAAACCTATTCTGGTGACTTTTTTTCCTAAAGCTACTACGACACGACTAAACTCGGTGCCGGATAATGCCAGATGTTCCACACCTTACTGCCATATTACTGAACTATTTAAATTAGCCTGAAGTTGATTATAGAGGTGTATTAAAACAAGAAGCTGACCTTTCAAGGGAAAAGCTTGCTCATCAGACACACACCTACACTCCCTATAACCAAGACTCCAATTTCTTTGTTGATTTTCAGACTCATCAGGGTATTTCCTACCATGGAACTACCAAGGTAAAAGTTGTAAGGTAACCTGAAATGAGCTGCTAAGTTCTCCTTTTGAATGTAACAAGACACAGATATCAGCTCAGAAAAACTGGAACACAACCAGGTTTGTGTTGTGGTAAAACCCACAGTTAAGTCCCTCATAGCACACACACCTGGTGTCCACAAATACTTTGAACATCAGAGGAGACTGCTCCAAAAAGATCAACATATCAAGTGTAAGAGGTAATGTCCAACAGTCCTCACAAACCCCTGCAGATTCAGTGGTGATTATGTTCCTTCCCAGCCTGCTCCAGCACATCATATGTCCTAACACATGGCCTCCATTTACCTGCTAACATGTCCAATTTATGATCTCACACTCATCACAAAGTCTAACTCAACTTCAGTTCACACAGAATCAGCTGCTGGTCCTTAAGGGCTTACACCACTTACTCCCAAAGGCGGGTTGTGATGGAAATGTGGAGAGCTTTAAAAGCCCACAAGAAGAGCAAAGTGAGAATCATGGCCCAGAAATGTGATTTTTTTTTTTTTTTCAAATGGCATGTTAAGTACCTGCTCTAAGCAGCATGGCACACAAGTAGCACCTCACACAAGGTGAAGAGGGTTCAAAGAAGGAAGGAGACACACTTTGTTCCAGCTTATTGGATCCCAAATCATAGGGACTGAAAAGTTCTAGACTGTCAAAAGCAACTGCTACAGTCTCATGCCAACACGCAGTAACTCTACCAGAACACCGTTCATTCCAGCACATCACACAGGTGCTACCACAAGACAAGAAAGCAACAATCAGGACTGAGCATTCTGTTCTGAGGTCTCAGGTGGCTAATTCCCCACAGAACTAACGAAAAAGTGTGCACTTAGCTCCTCTCTGATGATGTCCAAGTATTTCACCAAACAAAACCTTCACATTAAATCCATTTCAGAGCCAGTAAACCAATGTATAGCATCATCAGCTCACTCAAGACCCACACTGATCTTCTGGCAAACCCAGAAAACCACCAAATCAACCCTCACCTGCTGCCTGTGTTCAACCACTGTTTCTGCATTAGGATATCTAATTTATAACATCAGAATGAGGGACATAAATATATTCACATGTGGTTTATTGTACACTGATTGCTCAGACTAAAGTCCTCAAGGGAAAAGCCACACATTGAGTAGTGCTCTACAAATATAGGAATTAGAAAATTCTAATTACTCCTTCTAGTGTACTCATTTTCTAAAATTCATATGCTTTTAAAAACTTCAAGGTAAGTGCTGTTAAAGAACACAATTCACACTAAGCCGAAGACCATTAGTTACAGGGATTGTCTACTTGTGGTACAAGGAAAATAACTGTTTTAAGTGAGAGTATAGCCTGTGTGAGGCCATTTGGGATTTCTAGGTAAGTCATCTGGCCTTTCAAACAAACTTCTTCATTAAAGAAGCTAGAAGTTTAAAACCCTCTTTATGAAGGTAAGCACCCCATACTTAAATTTCCATATGATTCTAATGTGCCTTTGAAGAATCCACACAATATTACAGACCCAAATCACACCCAGTGCAGTTCCCAGGACCATGTGTGAAGGGAGGCCTTCAGCAGTTTGTAATCCCAGGATGCACACGAGTGTTGCACTGGAATCTGCAGAGATTTTGCATCTAGAATACCTGTATCCAAAAAAAACCCCAAACCCCAACAAAAACCCACCAAACCCAAGCTCAACTAGTACTTCAGACATTGCACTTTGCCTTACCTGTCTATACATCACTGTTAACATTATTTGTATAATGACATAATCCTTGTCAGGAATCGCCAGTTCTACTTTACCATTCAAAAAAATCCACATTTTGACATCAATTTCATGCCACACAAGTCCTGGCACACCTGCCCTTAGTAAATGCATAGGCAGTGAGTTGCCTTTTACCATGTGCTCGATTTTACCTCAACTTGTGTTTCCCCAAGCAGAGCACCTGGAGAGGAGAAAGTACTAGCAGAGAGAGGACGATCAACGCTGCATAGCTCAGGCACTCGGTGTCAATCTGACAGCAGAAAGGCTCAGCCTAACTCCTTGACTAAATCTTTACCATCTTTCAAATCACAACAGAAGAACTGTCCTGCAAATAGCTCTGCTGGCTTAAGATGACACCAGGAGCTGACACTGGTGGCTGGCAGCAAGCACCCATTCCTGTGCAATGGGAGCAGCATGTCTAACTTCAGGCCCAAAGGATGAAACCATCAGACATCTCATGGCACAGCTACTACTAAAAATCCTGGCACATCCAAAACATGCCCTGAAGATTGCAAAAGCCTTATAAAAATAAGCAAACTGGGTTTCACTGGGGAAGGAGAGGAGGAAGGTGGCAAATCCCAGATCTCTTTCTGAGCCAAGTGTTAACCTGAATGCTCCTCCATTTTCCAGTGGGTCATTCCAACACTGCTCATCCCAGGCAGGGAGCAGGAGAGATTCAATGTCTGGGCTGTATTCTGGCTTTATTTTCTAAAACATTAAAAAAGCTCCAGTGAGGCTTTCAGTCTTGCCAAGCCAAGCACACACCTCTGTAAGCACTGCCACTGAGTATCACAGTTATGGTCTGACCTCAGCTCCAGTGCTCTGAAAAATCACTGTACCCTCACCAGCCCTGGGGTAACTGCACTGCACACAGGGAAACCTCCTTTCATATACATGGGAGACAAACTTTCACTACAAACCTGTATTTTCCCCTGTCTCACTGTGTGCATGGCACAAACAGCATTCACTGGCTGTGGTTTTTATTTTTCTTCTTTTCAATTGGTATTTGGACACACTAAACAAACTCATTTAGCATGAAATTAGGAGCTACAGCTAGAAGGTTTGGGGTTTTTTGTTGGTTTTTTTTAAATGAATTAGCATTTTACAGTATTTCTTGTGTCACCATCACAGTTTCCCACAGACCTCAGGAGCAGCCAAGTTCGGAATGGCTGCAAATCAGATTCCTGACAGCAAACCATGACACCCAAAAATGACACCTCCAATGCTATCTGGAAAATTGCATTCAGATCAACTGCTAAGCATTTCCTAGCAAAAGGAGTAATTTGTCCTCCTGGATAGTATTTCATGGACTTAACCTCAAAATATCCCTTTCTTCACAAATGCATAGTCCTGAAAGGAACAGGAACTCCTCCACAAGATCCACAAGTGAAAAGGAATGCCTGAAAAAGCCTGAGAGGCCATCACAAAACACACACCACTGGAGAAAACTTCCCCTGGTTCCAGCTTTCAACTGTCACTTACTAGACACTGCAAACTCTTATTATATTTGCATTTGCATCTATTTCACTGGCGTTGTCAGAGCAGGAGCCAGCAACCTCCATCACATTCTCTCAGCTTTCCAGTACAGCAGCTGTAGCAGTGAGATTTTCCCTTTCCAGAATGAAAAGCCAGGAAGTACTTCTCCAGCTACAATTAGTTCTTACTGCTATTTCAGTAACGTTTTGATGACAAGGATTCCTTTTTGGGATCATCTCCTTTGACATTAGTGTGCTCAGATATCTCAAAATCTGAAAACTACTTTTAAATTCCACACCAACACAAATCTTTGATTAACTAGTCAATATTCATTAACATTCCTTTTGAGAAATTAGATTCATTAGGTTTCAATTTAGAAATTTAGATTTCAATTTAGTCTCATGTCATTTTAATACCAGATCACCTAGTCAGGTAATTCATCCCATTAGCCACCAACTTCCCCTTTCAGTAAAGTCTGGAAGCCTCATAAGCAAATTGAGCAATAAAACCAGCTCGACAGAGACTTCCAGATGTTTCTAGCAAAGTCCCAATCTCCCAAAATAGTCTGCAGTTTCATCTAATTCCTCTCCACCAACCCAATCCACCCATTTCCTTGGCTTCCAGAATGCAAGGAAGAATATAGATATTGGCCAGATATGGAATACCACACATATTTTAGCTTAAAATACTGAAATAAGATATCAGTGTAAACCTCGTAGTAGTTTTGTTACCACTTGAGCATCCACATAGCAAAGAATAACACCAGAAAAGTCATCCACATAACTGTCTCCTCATCTGATTTAAAATCCTGTGACAGACTTTGCTACAGCATAACTCTCAATTTTTCTCTCAGTTTGACTTTTTCCAGGCTTTCACTGAGCATCATTTTCTCCCATGTAAGAACAATGAGTTACTTTTACTAAAGCTGAAATAACTGAGCTCTTCTGGGCTGATCTAACATTTGGCCACTGCCAGAAGGATGACTCTGTGCTCCTCTCCCCGGGTTCCTCCAGACACTCCCACCAGCCACGCTGCCCTCGAACTGGGGAAAGAGAGAGTTTTCTATCAGCACAGCAAGGTGAGTCTGACCAGCAAAGGGTCTTTACTAGGCACCACCACAACTGGCAAGAGGAGAGAAGACCAAGCAGCCAGGAACAGAAGATTCCTGCCTGTGACAGCAAACAGCCACTAAACCACCTTCCCCAACCTCATGCACCATCCCTGTGTCACTCATTCACCACATCCAAACATTTAGGTTTCATAAAAACTCAACCTTTCCATTTTTCAAGATTCTGTTTCTATTAAATCTCTAGCAGAGACACATTTGCCTTACTACAGGATGACAAGTTCCCAGATACAATCCTCAACACTGCTGATTCCTTACAGGAACCAAGACACACTCATCACATATGTGCATAAAATCATGCTGATCCCATACATATTGCATGTAGTTAATATGGAAGCATCATGAATGACTCTGGTGTCACGATTACAGATGTACTCCAGCAGCAGCAAACAGCTTTTCCACCCATCTCACTGTAGATGAGCATCTGGGAGAGCTTTCTGCCTCTTGGGTTACCTCGTGCTTTAAAGCAGCAGCTACAATTAGGACAAAAGCAATACCACTGTGAAAACAATTGCCAGTTCTGTCTCAGAATAACTACTAGTTCTACCAGCTCCAGTAAATTGTTGGGGTTTGCACTGGTTTGGTGTTTGGGGTGTTTTTTTTAATGAAAAAAGCACTCTTACCCATGGCAACCAAGGCCTCCTTCCCAACTTGTGCTAGATTGTTAGAAAATTTGAGACCAATAGTCAAAACACAATGCTAACCTTGATCCAAACTATAAAGGACAAGGACAGGATTAAGCAGTAGGTTATGAACACCTACATGACTCTGAAAAACCTGAATTTGTTTTGGTGCTTTGCTGGGATTAACTGGGAGGTGCTGGATATCACAGTTAAACAGGAGCTTAGCATTTCATTTTCATATTTTTTTTGAATGACCAAGTCAGGGATTTTGTTTTTAGGGGTTTTTTTCCACCCTTAACACAGATAAAAGCCAGTAATACACACCCAGAAAGATCTGCCACGGCACCAAAACCACAGCAAACTACTTGGGTGCCTGATGCCTTTTCCCTTCTCTTCCCTCCCGAAACAATCCCACACCACCTTTCCCAGGGCTGCAGCACCAGCGAGCACCCAAGTACATTTATTCATTTAAATGCTCTTCTAGCTGTATCCTGCTTGCCAGCACTGCTGTGATTAGCTAAGGGAAAACTTCAGCCACAGGCAGAATTGTTCTCCTGGCTTTGTTTGGCTTTTCACTGGACACACAAACGGCAGCGTCAGCACATCCCCCGCGCCGAGCTGGGCAGTCACCTGCTCCCAGCCTGCCAAGTGGAGCGTGAGCTCACACATACCAGCACACCCAACTGGGCTGCAGCCCCGACATGCGAGGCCTGCAGGCATCCACCCAGTGCCCAGCAGGAACCACAGCAGCTAGGCTCAAATTCCAAGCTCTGGGCATCAGCTCCAACACTCCTGGATGTCAAGGAAGCATCCAGGCTAGAGGCTGAGCAAAAAGAAAAGAATCTGATTGCTTATTAAAACCCCAAGTCACTCTTGGGGAATTTGAGATTGTAGTGCTTACAGTATTTACCCATTCATGTTTCCCTCTGTACCAGGCACTGCTGAGGCACCTCAAATGCTGAGTCCAGTTCTGGCCCCTCACTGTGAGGAGGACACTGAGGTGCTGGAGCATGTCCAGAGAAGGGCAGTGGAGATGGGGAAGAGTCTGGAACACAAGTCCTATGAGGGGATGCTGAGGGAACAGGGGTTACTTAGCCTGGAGAAGAGAAGGCTCAAGGGGTGACCTTGACCTCTATAACTCCCTGACAGGAGGTTGTGGCCAGATGGAGATCAGTCTCTCTTCCCAAGCAACTAGCAAACAGAAGAGAAGGCATAGCCTCAAGTTGTTCCAGGGGAGGTTTAAGTTAGACATTAAGAAGAATCTCTTCACAAGAAAGGGTGATTAGACACTGGAATGTGCTGCACAGAAAGGTGATGGAGTCACCATCCCTGAAGGTATTTAAGGAGAGACTGGAAGTGGCACCTAGTGCCACAGACTCATTGACATGGTGGTGTTAGGTCATGAGTTGGACTTGGTGATCTCAGAGATCTTTTCCAACCTGACTGATCCTGAACACACGACTAGAAAAGCAGCAGCTTGGTAACCGATCCAGGAGCAGCATCATGGCCTCTGTAAGGAAAGCTTCAAAATAAATTCTTTACTTTGTGCCAAATAAGGAAAAATTTGCAAGGTTGATTTAATTTTTTTTTTGCAGAAAAATACCACAGCTAATGGTAGGCATTGCCTATTTCCTGGTTCTTCCTTTCATGCCTTATCAGAAAGAGATATTTTCTCATTTCAAGTCTGACAGTTGCTTGCCTCCAGGAATCTGAAAGATACACCTCAAAGAGGTAAGACTGCTACTGAAACAAGGAAAGGAGGAACATGGGAATGGCACTGGCCACTGTGGGAGGGTAAGGAGCAAAGAAAAACCTGACACATCCCTGAGAAACATCAAGAGAAGAAAAAAAAACATTCACACTGAGGAGAATGCACAGAATTCCTATTCTTGACTTCTGGCATTCTAACTCAGCCAAATAGTTTAAGTCTCATCCTCTTTAGGGCTCCTGACCTTTGAAACAAGTTATTTTACAGACATTGTCACCAATTTAGTGGGACAAGGAGAGAGTGGAATTGCTTTCTGCTTTTTGAGTAACCTAAGTCTTATGAAGGGAAGGTATGGAGACTGACTCCAGGATATGACCCCCCTGCACAACAGAGATGCTGGAAGATGAGAACTCGAGTAACCTTTGAGTGCTATTTATAGCCAAACACTCCACTTGAACTCTCCTCCAAATTTCTGACATTCAGTGGGAAACTGAGCTCCAATGGGCTGTAATTGCTTTCCTGAATCAGAAAGCAGCTCTGACTCAGTACAGTACTGAGTGACTATGTGGGAAGAAGCATTTGAAAATACTACATTTTCAAGCAAAGAGCTAAGAGTAAACTTTGAGGGCCAGTGATGTCATGAGTTAACTCAGAAACCCAAGAACTTTTAGCCCCCAGTTTATGCCAAGTTATGTACAGCAAAGCAAGCCAAAATACTGAGTATTTTCAGAAGCTGACCAAGTTCATCGCTTCTTTAAAAAAAAAGATCACCATGCTAATGGTGCATAGCACAGACTGTATAAACTCTTGTTTCAAACTGAGCATTGGAGAAACTGTACATAAAACCCTCTCCTCTGCCTAAAAAGATCCACAGCCTTTTGGTGTACTGTCACATCACACACACGCTGTGTAACACAAGAGCCTGGAAATAACATCTCCAGGAACACCACAGGAGAGTACAAACCCACCCAAAATCAGGATGCTACAGTCTTCAGAAAGAAAACATCGAATTTATCATTACCCATCTTGCAGACAGAACACACCCATCAGGGGCCCATCCCACTCCACAGCTTTTTTCTTTGCAGCATCCTCCTACAGCTCAAAACCAAAACAGGACAAGGACAGGTGCATCAAGAGATGCACTTTCACCCAGGTCTGTGTCTATGAAGCTCTGGTTCTTCAGATGGGAGATTCTGTCCATCAGAGGTCACAGAATCCAACACGTGGCACCACAGAGCACAAGTTTACTGAGCTCCTTGGGAGCACAATACAAAGCCATAACAAGCACGAATCCAATGGACAGCTTCTGGGGGGAATTACTTCAAACAGTGACTGTGGAAAAGTCCAGTCAATTAAGGTTCTACCAAAGCAAACTTCAACCATTATTGCCTTCAGGTCTTTGCTCTTAATCTGCATAAAATAAAGTAATTCTACCTCTCATTCTGTCTGGATCAGGCACTGGATGTGCCCACTATCAGGCCAAGGCTAATAGCCAAAAGCACAGCCACAGTCTCCTCTTTTTGTTATTAAATCTTCCTACACATTCCTCTCCCTCTAGAGACTTCCAAAACATGCTGTTTGCTTGGTTTTGGCAATACTAGGCAAAGTCAGCTGGAAGTCAGGTCAGGCTGGTTAGAACATTCTTGCTTGCTGTGGTCTCCCTTGGCTACTCAGAAGCCACATAATCCTTTGAAAGCAAAAAGACAGAATGCTAACCTTCATAATGATTCAGATTCAAGAAAGTTTTTTTAAAGGACGTAACTCCAAACAGGAGTGTCAGGAAAAACAAAAATATAATACACACACACACACAGAGGAATAATCAACTGCACAAACAGGAATAATTTGTTCAGGTAACAAATCTTCAGAAAAGTATTGATTTAAAGTCAAATTCAACTTGCAAAACAAAGGCAAAAGGCAGACAACAAACAGAGATGTATAAACAAAAGCACAGCTTGCAGGACAGATGAAATAACACTCCTACTCTCCATGCATCAATAGAGCTCCACTTGAGTAATATGACTAATTTGGGGCAACAAGTAATGAAGAACAGAGATCACGCACAGAGACTCCAGAGGAGAACAAGAGCAGATGAAAGTCTAAACAACATGAGTTAAGGGCAGAGAAAGATTTGATGTGATTTAGCCAAACAAAAGATAACTGAGGAGAACAGTCTGCAAGTTGGCTCTAAGGGTGGCTGCACTGGAAAAGGGAACACTGACCATGGATATGATGCATTACACCAGCAAAGCCACTAAGACGACACCAGTTGCTTTACTACAACTTTCTTCCTTTCCTCCTGTTCCAATGAAACAGCTCAGTGCTCCCTTCACACTGAGTTATAAATTTCAGTACGCAACAGTGAAGACAGAGTCTGCTAAACCTTCTCATCCGAAGGACTGCAGTGGGCTTGGCAGCTGTGGAGCTTCCAGCACTGGAGATAGTCTGTCTAACCAGTTCCTAAAGCCACCTGTCAGGAATGGCACAGCCACAGCTGAATTTGCCTGAAGAGAAGGAAGAGATAAAATGAGACCTAAGATTTCTTTCAGTCTATTTCTGAAGAAGTTTTGAGAAGCTGAACAGAATTTGAGGGAAAACTGATGGCTAAATGACAAGTTAGCAGTTGTTGGAAGTTAACACTCTGTTACACAGGGGAAAAAGTCCTTGCAGAACTGCACTGTGCCTTTTGTTCCCACAGCAAGTGGATACAACCAGGATAACTTTGTGCAATGCAATAATTTTTTTAACTTTTCCTAGTAGGTGCTGAATCTTCAAGTACGTAAATATTCACGTTCACAAGAAATAGAACCTGCATTTTTGTGCACAATGCTTAATGTACTACAGCTTGGTTTAGAGCTACAGATTTAAGCTCTTAGCTTTCAAAGTAAGGACTTTATAACAGCAGAAAATAATCTGTAATAGGAAATGAAGGTGCTCATGCCCCACTGCAAAAAAAGCCACTTGCTTTCTTAAGCAGAATCAAAGATGAGTGACAGTGTGTTTTACATATTCTGTTTTCATTCATCTGGTGAAAACTAGCTTGACTTTCTAGAAACAGAGTTTGATCTTTTACACTAAATACTATTATACCATTTGTTTTCTTAGAAACTTATTTATTTCAATTACTTCTTAAATATACAATAGTAATATTTTGCCAAAGGTGAGTGAAAAAAATAAAATAAAAAATCAACAGCTTCATGTGTTGCATCATACACTGCAGAGCACTGATGACTCAGTAAAATCTGTTGCTTCTGACACCGTAGAAGAACCCAAATATTTAATAACACCATGAAATTGATAGAAGAACAATGAGTCACAGGTCCAGTTGTGTCCCCAGACACAGGAACCAGAGTGCTGAAGCTACCCCTGCAGGAGGAGCAGGCAGCACTGCTCCAACGCAGTGACCTTACACCTCCCAGCACACTCACACTACCAACCTGACTTACCAGTCTGGCCAGTACGGAGCTGAGTGGCTGGCACTAGTTACTGCCACCATGCTTTGCCAGTAAGCTACAGAACATCCAAAAAAAAACCCCTCAAAACTGAAATCTGATCGACTGATTCAGATCTAATCATCTCGCACCACGAGGCTTTCACCTAATACTCAAACTCTGTCTTAAACACTTCTGAACTCTGGGTTTACTGTCATGTGCTAAAGAAACTACATGACTGACAAATGCAAAAACCAACCAAAAATGCCAACTTAGACTCCAAGTGTGTTTAATTGATTCTTTTTAACAAACTATTAAAAGAGACTTGTGCAGGAGACACAAGCAAGAGAGTGAGGCTTGTCTCCCTCCTTGCTCCTCCCTCACTCTCCTGATTCACTTCAGGAGAAGAGTTACATTCTGGGGAAACCAAGCTTGCAAGAGTAGTAAGTGCTTCATTCCCCAGGGTTCCCATCTCCACACCCCTCTCACCCAGAACCCCAAGGACAGCACCACACCAGCAACCATCTGCTGGGAGAGGAACAGGCACATGAACCAAACTGAACAAGACAGAAAAAACACTGTCACTCACTCAAATAAGACACTTTCTGTAGCAGGATATTTGGGTCACCAGCACTATTTACCAGATATTGCCTTTAAGTGACCTGTGGCTTGAGCAGGTGCTCCATTTTTTCTGTACCTGGTTGAAATCACAACCCCCTGTAACTGCTTACCTGCAGGATGAGACTGACCTTTACCAACTCCAGCACAAAACTCAAGACAACCCAAAGGCTTTACTTCAATGTACTGTCAATGACCAGGAGTCAGGAGCTGTCCCACAACACACCCCTTGCACCCTGTGAGGGCTACACCAAGACCCAGCAGCAGCACAAAGCCCAGAGGAAACTCCTGCACCCTCCTGCAGAGCCTGAGTGCCATTACCTGGATGGATGAGGGAAACATACAAGGGGGAAAATAAAGAAAATAGAGAAAATCAAGAAAAAAACTAGGCTCTCTCCCTGGTACTGGCTACATCCCACCTCAATTCAGACATTACATAGGACTGGAAATAAAGCACTGCTGCTTTTCTCCTGCCCAAACTCTCCTTCTGTTCCTTTTTGGCTGAGGCTACTGCAAGCATCAATATAACAAGATGTCCAGAAATCAATACTGAATGGAGAACAGTTTTTAACCAGCAATAGCCTCATACTGGAACAGGAGAGCAAAGGGGGGGTTGTCTTGCAGAAGAACTCAACTTGCACAAAAAATAAAGTACGGCAGAAGTAAAATAGAAAGGAGAAGCAGAGTTAATACAAAAATATATCCAGGTCTTGGAGAAAATCTTGTTAAAAGGAGAACTGCACAAGTTATTTATGGCATGGCCCTGAAACACTGACTGATTAATTTGATTACCTCTGAGCTACAAATACATATATATATAAACATGCAGGCAGCTTGAGAGACTGAGGAGTACCCTGGCCAATTTCAATAAACCACAAAATAAAACTGCTAACTCTTTATCTCTCTTCCCACTCCTCATCCCCTCTGAAGACAGGTTAAAGTCTCAGAATCATCTTTGCCAGAGAATTCCAAAAGCATATCTTAAGGTATCAGCTTTGAAAGCTAACTTAGCCATCTGATGCCTAAAAGCATCAGTTTAAGTGTTATGACAATAAGACTGATCTTCACAGCAAAATCCAACTGAAAAACAGCTGAAAAATAAGAAGCTGGTCCATTTACCACACGGTGGAAGCAGGGAAGTTAATTTGACTAAGAGCAGGATTAGACTAGATTCTTTTCTAATCCAAAAGCCTACTAGACTAGAAAAAAAATATTTAAATCATGCAAAGTCTCTGAGAAATATAATATTAATAACTCAATTCCATGCACAAAATTCAGACAGTTTATCCAACTTACTCAAAAGCACAACAATCTGTACGTTTCACATACCATATATTCCTTCCCACTCTGAATCTTTAGATGAAGAAAAAAATGAGCAAGTTGTTGTAATGTGACAGTATGTCAAAAGGCAGAAGTTTTCCAGCTAACAAGACAGAGGTGATTTCAGTGGCAGTGCAGCTCTGACCTCTGAAGAAACACCTACAATGAATCCTATTCAAACTTTCCTAGTGAAAACTGTTGCTCTCCTTTGATTCCTATGCTGTGTCCACATAACTCAGGTCAAATCATGGTGAAAGCCTTTCTAAGTTTACAAGTCAGTCACAAGATCTGGACTAAGGTTTTTGCCATGGTGAATGTGGCTAAACACACTTCAGATTTGATACTGCTACATTTTTACAATAGTTACATCTCTGCTCAAATTCCAGCAATCCTCTCAGATTCCCCCAACAAAGACTCTGCTTTTCTTTTCTATTCCATAACACCAATAAACACCGACAAATGCATTTGTTACGTTCCACAAGCACAGAGGTGCAGCCACGAAACCGACAAACATGATCTCCTGTTTCCTGCAGCCCCTCCACTTCCATAGTTTCAAGTGGAGCTTGGATAATCCATCAGACATTAAGTTCTAATGCTCACCTCCATTTAAATCACAGTTAAGTTACTCAATCAACCCAAGAAAAGAAACACTAATCTAATTGATCATAATTAACATGATCAAGGAATTTCTCTAGCCCAGTCTCTGACACTTTCCAAGGGCTGTCTGGGATGCAGGATGAAAGCAAGCTGTGCATCTCTGGCACTGTTCTCTCACACCACAGCCCACTCCCCAGCAGTGCTGGATCACAGGTCTATCTTGGCACACTGAAGCTCTCTGTGTTGGGGGAAACAAACAATTTACTTTATTTTAATCAAAGACCCCTTGCTGTTAGTGATAACATCTCACACAAAAAAAACCCACAGGTTTGGTCCACAGGTTGGCATGTGAGTAAACAGAAATTCACACACAGAGGGGAAAGCACTTGATTTTACAATCGCTCAATCTTACCCTAACTTTTTAGTTTATCCTAAAGCAGCGGATTTCATCTGGGCCCATTCATATTTTGATCTGTGATCTGTATTTCCACTAAGTTGATGATCACTTTTTGCCTTCCCCAGTTCCAAAACACAACCACCTGTTCTGCCCCTCCTCATTCAGGCCCTCAGGCCTGAATTACCTATCAAAACTCGGCAGGTATTAACAGAAACGTTACCAAAACTACATTTATCTTAAACAATTTACACTGCATTTAGTCCCTCACTGTCTCACATACACCAAACCATCTATGTGAGGGTCCTCAGCCACCTGCAGGACTGTGTTTCAACAGAAAAGATGGGTGTACATAACTTTGGTCCCTGACTGAACTAATGGGTCGACTACTCACATCTATATTGTAGAATCATCAAGGTTGGAAAATCTCTTTAAAATCATCAACTCCAACTGTTAACCTGTCACTCCTCTGTAACCCCTAAACCATATCTTCCAGTGCCAGGCCCAGAGGCCTCCTGAACACCACGAGGGATGGCAATCTCACCACTTCCCTGGGCAACCTGTTTCAATGCCTGACAAGCATTACAGCAGACCTCTGGCTGAACATGGTCCCTCTGCACAACACCCTCATTTTCCTCACAAACCTCTTTATAAACAATAAATAATAGGGATACAGGCACTCAAGCTGTTTCCTCAAGTCAAAAAGCAGCTCAATTACACTCCAAGTCACTTCCCAGCAAACTCAGCCAAACAATGCTGAAACACTATGAACAGGGAATTTTAACTGCAGGGATTAACATTTTGACGTTTCACAACTTTCTGAACTCTGTTTTGGCTGCAGAATACACCAAATTGGCATCAAGGATTCTTATCTGACCGCATGCCTGAACCAAGACCTTTCTCTACCCTCTTTCAGAAACAACCTGTACTGCAGAGAGGTCTGCACAGCATTAGCCAGTCATTTCCCCTTCCTGATGCCAACAAAAGTTGGGACCAGAAAATTAAACAGCTTTAACCTGCCAAAATTTCCCCACTTCTCCCCTTTACAAACTCATGTTTAGGGACCCAGAGAAGTACCCACCAAGAGTAAGAGCTCTGAACACTAATCATTCATTCCCAGCAGCAAAAAGCTCTCATCTCCAGCCACCAACTACTGCCCCTAAAAGGGACATGTAATACACATCCTTCCTGAGGATCCACAAAAGAACCAGGATTCTTCAGAGCTGGAGTATTATTTTAAGAAATCAACAGTACCCCAATTAACAAGTGGAGCTAAATGTTTCTGGAGCAGAACAGGACTCCACTGTCAGAATACTAATAATCTGTTTAATTACAGCCTGAAAAAGGGAAACATCTCCAAACAGGATGGTTCTCATTCCATAGGTTATTTACCTATAAATCCCTTCTTTGCTACTAGGAGTCAAAATGAAGGAAAATACAAGGGAGACTTAGTTTTTGGTGAAATAATACAAACACTGACAGTTGTTCATTAACAAAGTGCCTGTACTTCCACAGCATGAGGTATGGCTGTCCAAACCTAAGCTAATCAGGCAGGTTTTCAGAGGACCTAGCAAACACAAGGAGTCCAAGGGCTGTTTGTGTGCACATGGAAGTGTCTATGTGTACATACTTGCTGCTATGTCACAGGGGTGAGGCACAACCCTCCTCAGAAATTCTGCTTAAGGCTGTCACCCTCAGCATCCAAACCCACAAACTATTTTAATCCCCCCTTGAAACAGAATAAACAACTGCAAAAAAACCATCCAGCACCCTGATGGTGGGTAAATACAACCTACAGAAACATCCTCAACAGTTCAGCTGACCTCTGGCCCTACACTTGCATATGCAGTGGCTCTCAAATCAAGACAGCTGCCTACAAACAAAACACAACTCCTACAACAGCACAATGGCTCAAAACCACTTCTGCACAAGTACTTTGAAGAAGAACATCCCATTTGGCTGCAGTTGCTAGAACTTACCTTCCAGAATTAACATGTCCATGAGAGATCTGAGCATTAAAGGATTCAGGAAGAATGAGCAAAACTAGTTTTACAAGTCATACTCATTAAGGTCCTAATGACACAGCCACAAACCCTGAATGTGAGAAACCCCAAGAAATCCAAGACACTAAATGCAAGACTGATTTTCCTCTAAGTTGTAAGGTGGAATGAAGCCTCTCACAGGAGAGGCCAAGCTACCCTGTAGACAAGGCTGCAACTTGCTTGAGCCATAATTCTGCCCTCTACTTTTGCAAGCTCAATTCTGGGGACTGAACTGTGACTAAAACAACTGCAGAAATCACTTGCTTTTGCCAAACTACAAAAGAATGCACAGGCCCAACACTAAGCTGCTTTGTTTGTTGCCATTATGGAAGCCTAAAAAACCTCACTTAAGGTTAGAAAGGATATTTCCGCAGCCAAACCAGCTAGATAAAACCAGTGAAGATATTAGAACATGTCCCAGAAACACAAACGTCTTTTTCAAGCAGCGTCAAATTGTGGTTTTATTAATAAACTGGAGATTTGAAGCATCTCCTTTAGGTTAGCCTTGTATTTCTAGTGTTCAGATTCGCAGTGGGAAAGACAAGAGCAGCTTAACTAGAGGACTCTCCCAAGAGTATTCTCACTCCCTTGATCTCACACATTCATGAAGTGGCATTAATTTTGTCCAGTCTTTTAGAGAGGGAGATGGAGTCCTCAAACAAAAGCACTCTTTCTGCTTTGCTCTTCTTCCCAGATTCCTTCTGTTCTGCCCATGTTCTACACCCCTACTCCAAGCACTCAGGAATCAAAGCATGGAAACCTCAGATTAAAAACAAATCATCTAATCCTGGGGACAAGCAGCCAGCAGAAAGTTGAAGACAGCATTCTCACAGGCAGCAGAGGTACCCCCTGGCTGTGGTAAACACCGTGAGCACTGCAGCCCGAGCTGTGAGCACACACCTCAGAGTGCACTGCCCTCCCAACACCAGCCAGCAGCCATCTCCTCTGACAAGTTACTAAGCCAGCAAAGGCTTTGGGACACAGCAGCCACCAGGAACACGAGAGAAACAGACTGACTGTCATCTTTAAAAGTGCTTCGAAAGAAACCAGACTACTCAAATTCTCTTAGTGCACAGAGTATCCCAGGAACAGTCCATCTTCCCTGTCAAAGTTTGGTCCCCAAGAGTTACAGCAAATAGGTTGCTGCAACTTTCTGCTGACAAAAGTTATGCTGTGTTCTAAGCTGGGGCTTTTCCAAATTCAAAATGCAAAGAGAGCCCAGATCCCAAGTCCCTGCCCCCTCTGCTTCCTCAGAATAAAGCTCTCCTTCAAGACTGTACACGGCTTTACATCCAAGCACCTGCAAACAGATGTTATTTTATGTCACTCTCAAGAGTGGTCAAAGGTAAAGCCTGAAAACTTCCATTTCAGAACACTACTACTACTCCTCTGACTATACACCTGTGACGATTGCAAGGGATTTGTTTCAGAAGAGAGTTTTTACATCTTTTTGTCCTTGGAAGTTTGAAACTGACAATTTTCAAATCCTTGCAAACACCCCAGTCAGAAACCAGAGGAAGATGTAAAAGAGTGAGGCTTTCACTACAGAAGTAACAAATGTAGTGGCACTATGTTCATCCAGCCTGGTTCCAAAAGGTAAACATTAAATACCTATTTTCCAACAGTGATATCTCAGAACTATAGAATGGAAAAACATTTTTGTCAAAGTCAAAAGAGTATTTCACCTGTAAATTTCTGGAGTAATGGATTAATAATTAGATATCGACCAAAGCAGCACGAATAAAAAAGACATTTTTAACAAGTCTATTTCCTTCCATTCTCTTCCCCTCAATTCTCCCCCGGTAAATATGGAATCTCAAGTCAGTAAAATGGCATTTAGTTCAAATTCATTTTTCTAACTTTGTATGTACAGAAAGAGTGGACCAAACAACCTCCAACACCTGTAAGAACCATGAGCTTGTTTTCCATGCTCTGCTCCTCATCATCATGGTAAATCTCCAGACCCATCAGTGTCTAAATTTACAGGTTGCCTGATCTGTATACAAGTCAGGTTCAGTACAAAAACCAACTACACAAAGAAAGTACCTGCTGCCTCCAGTAAGGCTTCTAGTCTTGCTTGTGTTTCTGGATCCACAGTTCTCAAGTCTGCACCTTCTGCAGCACTCGATAAGAATATCTCCGACGTGGTTTTCAGTACTGGGTTATCAAGGTCTTCTTGGTCCAAAATAAAGGATTCAACCTGTTTACCAAGGTAAAAAAGAAAAAAAAAATAACCATTTTGGAAGCTTTAAAATAAAATATTACACAAAAAAAAATCCCACAAAAATAATCTAACTGTACTATCATGATCATGTTTGAACTGTACAGAGTACAGAACACAACTGTAAAAATTATCTGGCCAACTCACTGGAAAGGCAGTGAAATCACAAAAGGCAAAACTCTACATAGAAAACAATTTGTTGTAAAAATTGCAATTAATTAAACTACAGCAAAGCCAAATCAGATTAAATATTGAGTGAATGTTATGCATGTTTGGACAGTTAACCACCAAGGCAGACTGCCACATGAGGCTCTGGCATCTCTGCCACCAGCAGCTCATCTACTGTGTGATTAAAAAAAGCCACCAGTGATGCCTTTGGTACAGCTGGACCTGCCCAAGTGCCAGGGAAAGATGGAATGTTCTCCCAAGATGCCTTTCACTTCTCTTTTACAAGTAACCTAGCACAAAGATTTTGTTTGTTTTGAGCAGAAACACAACAGCTGACCAAAATTCAACACCGAAACCTGTTTCCAGCCCAGTCTATAGTATTTTCTAGCCAGAAACAGATACATAGAACAATTAAGCAGGCAGGTATTCCAACCAAGCAGCAGTAATGCTGCCCCACCAGTGCCCCACGTGACCTCCAAACACAAGCTCATGGAATTACTCAACACAACACTCTGCAGTTTTGTGACAACTTGCCAGAGTAAACAAGGAGGATACCTGACTCATACTCTAATGAGAGCAGAACCACATTTCAGAATCTCTCCCATGTTCAGACAAATTTTTCTCTATATTCAGTAATATTTTAAGATAAAACCACTACTTTGTAACTAGATGTGATCTGCTCAACACTATCCACATGCCTGTTACAGAGCCCCTGCTGCCCTCTCCCACTTCACACCTCAGTCTCAACTTGCTTTCTCGGTCTTCCCCAAACACTTCTCCCTATCTTTCTCACTCCAGCCATAAGCTATCATCATACTCAGCCCTATCACACAACACCTTAAGAAAGGGACAGTTTATACTTTAAAAAAAAAATCAAATCAGGCCATCTGCAAATTCATTAAGTGTCTCATTGTGGGAAAAATGTTAACAGGAGTCTGGGAGCTGCACAGAGCTCTGCTATTCAGGAGCAGCTTGGGCTCATTTCTTCACCTTTTTGATATGGAAATGGCTGTAACACTATCCCCTGGGGTCCAAGCCAACCTCGTGCACCAGTGAAATGCAGTGCTAACATAGGAATATAGTGGGAATCAGGGAGCAAATAAGTCTTTTAGGAACACAGAACATGAAGCCTATGTCTCAGTGGATATGCATGATGCTGGCTAGCTTACAGACAATGGATCTTGTGTGCCAAGGCACAAATCCTACAGCTAAGGCAGCAGGCTCTGATTTAGGGCTCAAAGCAGACAGATTTCCAGGTTAGTCCAGGCAATGGTCCTAAAGTAAGAGAACTGTCACTGCAAGAAAGAGTTGAACATTAGACAAGCAGAAAATTAGTGACCTAAACCAGTGATACACACTTTTACTACAAACAAAGAAGAGCTATTTACAACTCAAGCAAAATGAGTCCCAGCAGTAAGATTCCCTCTGCAGAACTCAAATTCCAGGATAGTCCAGCCAGCCAGCTTAAGGACTCCCTGCTGCAATGAGCTCTGATGCAAAACTGACTACTGGGAAAATTCACCCTTACCTACAGGAGTACTTTAGGATTTTCCATTTTCTCCCACGAGACTACACAAGGCACTAACATGCTGGAAATATTATTCCTATTGCAACATTCATGTGATCTGGTGAAGGGCAGAAAATCCCACTGTGTGTGTACATGACCATTCACTCTATATAGCTGAGAACTAGAGACAAGAAATTTTACTACATGCTAATGGACTTTTTTTCTTTGTCAATTACACCACTAAATTTAACAGCAGTCCTCCCTTTGAGGACATACCAAAAGGGGTAAAAATGCCATCTACCACTGAGGCAACAGCACTTAAGAACAACAAACACTGCAAAAACACTCGAGTGGCTCCTGCTCAGGGCCAGCCAGTCAGCCCTCGGGCAAAGGGAAGCACAGCAGCCTCGCAGCAACCTGCCAGCAGCTTTAAAACTTCGCGGGTTTAACACTTTGGGAAAGATATAGACCATTTTCCCTCTGATTGCTGCCACCCCAAACTCACTCCTATATATTTACTGGACATCACTGGCAACAATACACCTCTTGAACCTAAACCAGCATCAACTCACGGTTCACAACTGCTCTGTCAGCTGGCAAGGAACCTCTCTCCCCACAACAGGAAGTATGTTGTGCTTACAGGAACCTCTAAAAAACTCTGGGTTTTTTAACACTGATTATGCAAACACTAGTTAAACTGAATTGCACACACAGTTTTTACCTTGGGTATGAGCTGGGTACTATTGGTGCAGTCTGCTCTTTTCACCACTCTTCTCAGCTCTTCCTATCTTTAAGCTCTTTACATCACCAGCTGTACTTATGGAGACCTCACACATTTAAAGTCTCACACAAAAATCTTCCTTCGTACACAGTATTTTCACTGTAGTTCTATATCTCAGCAAGAAAAGGCAGCTGCTTTCATTATTTCTGCACATGTTGAGCATCAATTTTTAGGTTTGGTTTTGATTTTTAGTAAGAGCTTAATAACATACCCACAATACAAATATAACTTGAGTGTGAAAACACTGAAAATCCATATGCAAAACGTTAAAACAGCTGTACCACTGCCAGTCTCCCAGAATGAGTTTCAATGTATTTTCGAGTCAGAATGTCTGACAATTCTATAAATCAGTTTCACACACCAAGACAAGGCTAGAGAGGATGAACAGTTGGATATCTTATCACTGATTGCAGAGTAAGAACTACCTAATTGATCAGATGTCTCCTCTGAAGTGACCTACAATGATCACCTAATAATAATAATTTAAGAAAACAATCAAACTATTCCAAATATACTAAACAAATTTTGGTTTTTTAAACAAGAAATAAACATTATTTTAAAAAATCAAAACAAACAAAGATCCCAAGCACATTTCATGCTATCATTTCTGGAAGACATAATACACTGCTCATGTGGCAAAATTTAGGCACTCTGCTCTATCCTAATCAGATCTGCAGCAAAGTGATAGAGTAACCAGTCAGTGTGCTATTTTTGGATTATTTTGCAGGCTGCTTTGGGCAGTTAATAAGCATCTTACTTGGTAAGGCTCATTAGGAACACATGGATTCGAGACGTTGTTCTGACTGCCGAAACAAACGCGACTAGGAATATTCCCAGTGAAAACCCAGGAAAATCCATGGCTGCAGGGCCCCGAGGCTGTGTGCTCACCACAGTGTGCCTCGCACCCATCACAGCCGTGGGGGACCTTCCCTGAAGTTCTGCCAAGGACTGCAGCAGCCTCACAGCTCTGCAGATCCAGTTACACTGCTGGTTCCTCCCTCCACAGCAGCTACTTTCACAGCCATTCGGACTCTACATCAGTATTTACATGTTAATACCAGGGCTGAGTTTACCGCAGGTCAGGGGTATGGGTAAAGGCAACTCTGCAAGCACCAACATCAGCACTAGCACCAGCAGTTCTTGCGAGATGGACAATGACCTGGAGAGTTACAACACATTTCTAATATTAAATCTAAACTGATCTTTCCCAATGTGCACTGCTGCAAAGTACTTTTCCCAGAACAGCATGGACCAGCTCACAAATAGCCTGTTCCTGACACAGGCTACAGACGATGGGAAAGCTTCCTGTGAGGCTGTACAGCACCACCTCTCTCTCCTCCTGCAGCAGCAGAGACAGCTCCTTCTACTTTCTGCCATTTGTGCCAAACCAGTGCTTCTGGGAAGACTGTCTTTACAAAAAGTGTTGATAGGAAAGAGAAAGCTGCTATTAAATCATGTCCTTGCACTTACGTTTTCCAGGACCACCGTGAGCTATGAGCATTTTTTTGGGGTAACAATACTCCTTGCTCTGTATTTGTGGAGCATCTACAACTAATGAGGACTTGAGCCCTTGACTGGGACTCCTAAACTCCTGTTTGTTATGCTCATAAATGACTCCCTGATTTTCTCTTTTGTGTAAGGAAACCCTTCCTAATTATTCCTGTAACAATTCCATTTGGACATAGGTCTAAATATATCTGAATATATGCAGAGGGACCTTGGCTTCCTTAGGACTAATAAAGGCCTGTAGATATAGGCCAGGCTGAAAGTTCATGCCTATGGAGTTGAAATAGATCATCTATATTTAAACTATTTGCATTCCATAATTAACAAGGTGTGTAATGCTGCATTAGGATCACCCTAGAAAGTTATTGTGGCTTTGTGTGATAGACCCAACCTCTGACAGTTCATCTTGTTGAGCCCTTTATTAAACTGAACACAAACATTGGATTAATACTTGCAATCCTGCTCTAAAAGTTTTGGGGAATACTGATAGGACACTGGATACCACAGCACCAAGTTAAGACTGAAAATGAGTTTGTATTACAAACATGACACCAAACCCCTTGGAACTCCACATACACAGAATGGTAGTTTCAAAACCATTACAAATATGTATTCCAAGAAGAAAGCAAAGTGAAGGACTTTGTCACTGACATGGCACTCCTGAGAGCTCCCTGTGACAAACAAGGGCACCACTACCCCCCGGTGTGAGCTCAACACCAGCAAAAGCCCTGGCTGTGATCTACCTTTTCAACACTCTCCCCGTGCCAGTCAAACATTTGTGTACCTACTTCAGGTATCTTCCTGCACTACCCTCTCAGTTTCAAGAGATGGAGTAAAGGAAGAGGAAAAACCACACACAGCTGTGGGTATTTTTCCAAAACCTTTGAGTGGGACCTCAGTATGGTGTTACTTCTTGGCACTTCAAAGATAGAGGAAGAAAAGGAACATTTCAGAGAAGTATTCCAAGGTCAGTACATAGAAACAACATAGAATCAATGGGAACAACAATTCAGATACAATTAATGACAGAAGACCATATCACTCTGCTAGGCTTGAACGGTGATTTCTGAAGAGAGTTTCTTCAATTAACAAAAACATTCCAGCCCAAGAAGCCAGAAGTCACCAACCACGTGGGAAGAAATCACTAAGAGAGCATCCCCAGTGGTATGGACCCTGTGCCTACACAGTATACTGCCAGCCCAGGGTGGGTAACAAGGTGCTTGGGGACATCAACACCTCAACAGAGACAGCACAAAGTATCTGAAGCATCACTTCAGTCACTGCTCACCTTGAGACAAGTCAGGCAGCTAGCAGACACATTCACAGGTGGATTTAACACATCAGAAAGGGAGAAAACTCAGGGGAGGGAACAAATCATTTTCTACCACTTTACTAAATTTCATGGACTTTCAAAGGGGTCTTATAAGATGGAAGATCATTCTTCTGGGAATACCAAGGCATTAGATCAGCTGAGCTCCCTGTGAGACCACAAACCCACCTGTCCTCCCACCTTTAGGTGGAACTGTCAGTGCTCAGCTGCCTAGAGCAGCAGCTCTGTGGGCAGTACATTAGATTGGGAGGGTGGGGAGAGGAGGGGTGCAAGTCCGTTTAGCTCCAGTTGCAATAGGAAGCTGACTAACCTGAGGCAGGATTATCTAAAGGACAGCCTCTATTCCCATCGATATTAAGCAATTACCAGCTAATGAAACAAGCAGCTATAGGATCTAGGCTGTGCTGAGTTCATTTCAGAGCAGAGGTTCAAGTTGCAGACGCTGCTATAGATACGATGTAAATACAAGTGGACACAAGCTCATGCTTTGTCAAGGCAGACAAGGAAAGCACCTCACACACACAGTGTGGGCCACGAGTCCAACACCCACGTGTAAAACCCGAGGTTCTGATATGTCAGCACACAAACTGACCTCAGCATTCACTTAAGCTGTGTGAAATGACAGGAGAGACAGTGAGCTAGGGCTGACACCCTCATAGCAGCCCCCTCTGCCCAGCCCAGTCCCACCACAGGGTCTCAGCTCTCAAAAGGACAGCAGTATTTGAAATGTGCAGATAAAACACTACATCAGAATTAATGTTTTATGGGGCTACTCTTCCTTTCCAGAGTTTGCTGATCCTGGGTTTTCAATTTTCTTGCACTGCTACTGAACCATAAGCAGACATTCCTGGGCAAGCACCTGGTAAATGGTTCACAGAGATTTGACCACTTACATACTCCATTTCTCTCTCAAGCAACCAGCTCACACTAGCTATCCTTATGCCCATTTAAGCAGTTCTGAATACTACACCTTATCACATGGCTCTGGACAGAGCTGACTGATCTATGCATCTTCCACAAACAAGAGCACTCCAATTTATTATTAAAACACTATTTCACAACAGTAAGCCCAAGACATGACTGCACCCTCAGTTAACCCCCACAACAACTCAGGCACAGAACACACAGGGTGAGTCTTCTGGGTAGAAGAGGCTAGCACTGTCACCAAATTTCTCTGTATAGCAGAAAAGAAAGCTCTACTCATCTCAGAAACTCTGAAAAGACCCAAACTGCTAAAACCAGCCTGCAGCCACCACACATTCAAGGTCTGATAAGCAAAAATAATGATGACTAAGTTTTCCTGATGTACCAAACAATCTTCTGCAGCAAGGAGCTGTCATTTACAGAGCTGGCACTGACAACTGAAGCATATTCAAAATTCGCATGTAAATCAAGAGACTGTTCTTGACATGCACTTCATACCTAAGAAAACCATTGACTGGAGATCAGTAAACTTGACTAAAATAAGCATCACTTGCACTAAGTACTCCTTATTTTCATATATTCTCTCTCAGCCCACTCTAAAGCATGTTACCAGTGCTCCACCTTCTCCATGTGCTTTAAGATTCCCTCCTCCCCTGCTTTGTCCTAATACTCCTGCCAAAACAGCCCCTCTTCCTTCCTCACCTCAAACCAAGGAACAGCTGGTGTGACTCCATATTCTGATTTATTAGAACTTAAACCAGAACTGTCACATCAGTTTAGCCAGGGCCTTCAGGATGGGGTCCCTGCTCCAGTACTAAATCCCAGGCACTAAAACAAAGTGAAGGAAACTTTAAAACAGAAGCTGAATAAAGCCATTTGTTTGCTGACAGCTAATCAAGGTGGTAAGTATTCTAACTTGGGAACACCTTTCAAGATCTCTTGTTAACCCAAAGGGACAATACTTAAAAACCCCAAAATCATGCAAGTGAACATGATGAAGGCAATAGTAACTCAATAATCTGTTCCCAGGCCAACGTACACGTTTCAGACAGAGGTGTATCAACATTCAAAGTGACTAATTAAGTTCTCTAGAGGCTTATAGCAAACTGAGAATCATCCTGTGCTTTGTGCCCCTCTCGGAGCCCAGGCTAGTGGCAGCTATTCTTTGCAAGGCCTGTACAAACAGGTCTGCACGCTGTGCTACTGCCAAACCAGCAGAAACACCAATGTAACTCCTGAGCCATCAGTTACTCATTTAAAAGAAACTATCACAGCACAGAGCTGGGTGGAAACCAAATGTAGCAGCATGAAGGCTTAAAAATGCAACTATTTTACACAGCCAATTACAAGAGATACATTGTATCTAAACTGTTGCCTTTACCCTAACAAATCTACATGTGGAGCATCCACTGGGCAGTCTCCTTTTCCACTGGGTCCCTCGCCAGGCTGTGGGTGAACACACACAGCCACCATGATCCAGGAATACTGTTTGGAAGCAAATCATTCCACCCCAAAAAGCCAATCTCCCCTTTTCCCTTGGTTTGAAACACGACTGACTTACAACCTACCCACCATGTGACACCATTACTTTTACTCATGATTTCGGAAAGGGAAAAGTTCAACAGGGTTAGGGATCTTCCTAAAAGAAAATCTTAGTTAATTAGTTACCTCCATGTTTTACTGAAGGCTAAGGAGAGTAACTTAGAGACCCAGATGAAGCCTAATGCTAAAACATGAAGTGTTACAACACCATGAGATGACTTGCAGTTCTGTCCACCAAGCAGTATAAAACATTCTGGGTTTTCTGCTAGGGACAACTACTAATAGGGAACATTTTTTTCTTCAAGTTGGGTATGCAGTTAGGCACCTTTCCAAAGCTCCCCTGGCCAGGAGAGTCACACATTTCTTCTCATCTACCACCACCATTCACAACACAGTAATTCAACCATGAGTAACCCCTCCCAGTCTAGGACACTTTTCCTTCAGATTCTGGGATGCTTTGGAAGAGAGAAAGATGAAAATAATTTGGAAAAAAAATCTGCACAACTCCCTCTTAAAAGCAAAGGGCAAAACCAAGTAAGTGTTCTCATCCCAGAAAACACAGCTAAGAAGTGCCAGGACCCAGCACAAGGCCAATTCTTTTCCCAGTGGTTTATCATAAGAAGTGTTTTCAATCTGCCTTTGAGCAGAAGCTGCACAATACTGCAAAACTTGAGAACATTTTCTAGCATTTTATAAAACTTTAAAATAATCAATGTTACCTAAGAAAATACTAAGCAATGAGTTGCAAGAGTAAAATAGAAGGAAGACATTATGATAGGATGTGTTTCCATAATTTTCACTTGCTCAGCATTCCACCAAAAATATGCAAAATGAAACCTCTGCACCTCCACAACAAAAAGGGAGAGCTAGTTGCCAGGGGAGAAAAAAATACAGAAAACCATCTCTATTATAACTGAAGAGAATATAAACTATAGCAACTAGATGAACCCCTAAATCCAAGCATTAATTCACCTGTGCCCCTCAGAGGCCGCACAGGTTTACAGCACAGACTGCAATAACAAGGCTGAGACATATATAGTATTCACATAATTTGGAAGTTAAACTAATCTGCAGTTTACCATAGACCAAGGTCACACGAGTATCTATGAGAAAGTTTATTAAAGATAACCCCTGAGGCACTGTTCAAAATCCTCCCAAATGTAGCTAAGTAACTTGTAGAAATCACCGATTTCTCAAGTTTTGCTTACAGTATCTCATTCCACACATGGACACTCCCATTAGGAAGACAAGCTTTATGCAAGGACTTTAGAAGGTATTTGCATGGTACATTGGGCTGTTAGGAAGAGCATCCACAGGAGGCAGTGAAAGTGCCCTCCTGAAGAGTGAGGCTTCAGAGCTTAACTTCAACAGAGGTCCTCAAATAAGATGCAGAAGTTATCTTTCTTGCTTCGTGAAGTTTTCAGTGTGGAACACACCTAAGAAAGGCTCCTTTTCCCATTTAAGTCAGACTTCACTCTGTTTTAAATCCAAGAGCCATTTTTAACCCCCAACAACAGCTTAATATTTTAAAGGAACCCTCATACACCTTAGAAGAAGTCAAAATGACCTACTAAGACAGAAGCCCTGCAGGCTCCTCACCTGCATGTCTGAGCCTCAGCTGTGAACTCCAGCAAACATGACAATTCAGTCATGGAGCTGCTCCCAGTTTTAAAGGCCAGGCCACACACGTGGCACAGAGAAAGGAGTGCCCGTGGATTCCCTGTCCCTCCACTCCCACCCTTCTGTTCAGTGACGAGCTGCAGGGATGGTCAGAGCTCTGAGCAGAGGACAGTGCTCCAACAGCATCAGCCAGCTGTCCTTACAGCTGTATTCCAGCATCTTCAAGGCGAGGCAAGGAGAGGAACACATCCCTATCTCATGCCCACAGGAGAGCAGCTGGATAGCCCCAATTTAAATCAGAACACAAGAACTCATGATTCACCAGCTGTAGTTTTGCCTTGCATTAATGCTCAAACAAACCCTTCCCACCCCCCACCAGACTATAACCAGTTGACTGGCGAAACCTATGTGCAAATTTGTTCCTAAATATAGATGTTCTGCTAAATTTGGTAAATCTCTCCTTACCAAGGGTTTGCACTGCATATTTATGTAATTATACAGTAGTATTTCACATCTTTACTTTCTACACCTATCATTAGAAAACAGTTGCTGACATTTATTTTAGGTCATGTACTCAACTGGGTCAAGCTGCACTGAAGGGAGACTAGAGTTCTGCAGGAAACCTTAGAAACCAGTTCATTTTGAAGTGCTACTGAATAGTAAGTATTAACTATAACCAGACTGATTGTTTCTGGCTACCACGGGCCAGACCTGCAAAGTCTGAGATACCCACCATGATTTTTCCCAAATTAAGGGCCTAATCAGGCTGGGAATAAATGAACACCCTAATAACCAGCCCTCTGCATCCTGAGGAGTCATCTCAACACTTCTGGAAACCTGAACACATTATCCCCTGATGTTTTCTGATCAGTGAGTAACTCCTAGAAGAAAATTTTCCATTTTGTTCCATCTCTTTCCTCCTCAGTTTGAAAGAGCTAGTCAAAACAAGGAAAACACCAACTGCTAAACTGGAGCCTATACTTCCCAGAGACAAGGCTTTTCTGCCTAATATTATCTACCTAAGTTCACACCCACTTCTTGAATTTCCATTCCTTACGGTCAAGAAAATGCTGTTGTTTACCTTGTTTCAAATACAATACAGAAAACAAAAATGACTGAGCATTACATTAACCTCAGAAGCCAAATATGCATTGTGCACTTCACTTAGGCAGCAGACCCAAGTTAAGAAGGTTCAGTAATACAGCAATGACTTTCATAGACAACATTGCCAATTTCAAACAAACTAAGTATTTACTTTGAATTTAAAACTCAATTTAGACATGAAGAGACCTCAGATTGGAAGGGAGGGAGGTGTGAGGGGAAGATGAAGCCCCAGACAGAATCTCCAAGTACTGAACTGCTCTGGAGTACATGCCATTCGACTATTAATTCGACTTGTAGGAGGTAGGTTATGTCTGATTTTTAATTATGCTTTATGTAAATATCCCCAGAGGCTTATGCAATAGGTACAGGCTTAAGTAAGGAGAGCTGGTGGAGGCAGCAGCCTGCTCTGGAGAGGGAAGCCGAGATTTGAGCTGACTCCATAGCCAAGAGCTGGGTGAGCTCCAGTTGTCATTGAAGGCCTCCAAACCCCTGAATTACAGAATATGAGAGTCCTGCTACATTTATACTCTCACCGCCAAAAGCCACTGACTGATCCAAGCTCCAAGGTCCTCTGGTACTGCTGTCAGCACAGTTGGCTTCTCCCACTTGATTTACAACAGCTCAGCAAACCACACCATCCTGTGAGCACTAACAGTGCCACATTCATCACCTGCCTCAACTCTGGACTGCTGCACTGTGCTGCCACGATGGCTTTGGAGGAGACCCTGCAGGCTCTGTCCCGAGCCCCAGAGATCCCAGGACACACACCACTCATCACTGCCCTGCCAGCACACCTTCACCCTGACCTACAGCCTTCCCAGCCAGTGTGGAGGAGGCAGTTTCATGCTCCTGCCTTTGGCACTACTGTCAGTGCCAGCAAAATTCACAAGGAGTGGCGATAGCACACACCAAGTCACACCAGGAATCTCACCCTACACACGTTGCAGGCTGCGTTCAAACCCTGATCAAGCTTAGAAGGCAACTAAGCAACTATTTGCAGTGAGGTCAAAACCAGCTCACCTCAGGCTGCAGCCAGCAGTGGAAGTTTCTCAGAGCACCCAGGAGAGCCAGAGCTCCCTCTGTTTTCCACAGAAAGAGCACAGAGCCTCCTGGCCCCGTCCCTCCATGCCCAAAGGCAAGCTCCAGCTTGCAATTGTTCCCATTTGCATGTGATAATTTTAACTGGTAATTCTAGAAAATATTCTATACAGCTGCATTTAAATTTCACCTTGTGGACCTGATACAGCTCGTGTACAGGATCCACTTTGGACCCTGATTTCCCAACCAGCACTGGGCTGGGAACCAGAGAGCTTTGATTTTCTCCCAGTTCTGCAAGGCAGGATGAACGTGGCACACCCTCTTCACCTGTAAAATGGGGACAGTTCTCTCCACTGCAAAGCACCTGGAGACCTGATCTAGGAAACGCAATAGATTTTCGAAAAGGTTAGGCTAAAATGTATTGCTCTTTTCACTCTCCAGATAAATGCTTCGTTACACTCTTTGTCCTATGCTTCCCTGATGATTTTCTTTTCTACCTAATTTGCCATTTTGACTAATCCAATTATTTTAGCATATTGAACTCAGACTAATACAAGGATACAAAACCTAAATACCACTGCAGACATGCAGCAGAGCCTACAGAATATTGTACCATCATTTTTATGAGTTCAAAAACAGAGAAATGAGCACAGATCAAGGCAGCATGGCAAAGACTCTTTTTTATGTTTTAATTCTCCCTTCTAGTTCTCACTAATTCCACCCACTGGTAATAGCTGAAGGCATACACCCAAATCCGTGACTCATGGCACAAGACCACAGTCCAAACAGTGCCTGACTCGGTTCTCAAAGCAGAGCTGTTCAAGAACTGCAATGTTCTATCCCAGGAGCTTAACTGCCTTTTCTCTGCTCAAAAAAAAAAACCAAAAAAACCCAACCACAAAACAAAACAAAACCCCAACCACTGACAACAGGTGCTTCTCCAGTACTTACTACAGAAGAAAAAACAATGGGAAAAAGATTCCCTCCTGGTCCTCCGAGCCATTCCCCAAGCCTAGCAAACCATTCTTCCCACCTATGCCTCTTCCTCAGGTTATTCTCCACAACCAGAAACACTAGGCAGCAGAACTCTCCAGGCAATGTCAGCTCTGAGACTAGCCCACCTCCTCTGTGTGTGTTCTGGAAGCCTCCAAGTGCTTTAATTCCCACTTATTTTTCCTATTCTATATTTTAAACAAGAGAATTTTTCCCAAGTTTTGCACACAAGTCACTTAACTCGAACAGCTGTTTGGGAACCTTTATTTTTTTGACCTCAATGCCAACCTCCCAGACACATTATTTATAATAGGTTGTCTTTCTCAACACTGGCTATTACTCAAAAGAGTGCTTAGTAAACACCTCAGCTGTCCAACCTCCACATCCCTTAAATAATGGGGTGGGTTCACAAGGGATAAGCTTTCAAAGCAGGACTCTGCTCACCTTGCTAAGAGCCACAAACACCCTGGTACAGCCCATTTCCCATCCCCTGCCAGGTTCTGTAGCTGCTGCTTTGGATCTTCAAAGATACATTAAAACGTGGTATCAAAGACCTCCTACAGTGCAGAAACTCATCAATTTCTTGTGTCCTGTTCTATCTCTAGTAGACCTTCCAGCTCCCCAAAACAGGTATGAACATGAACACCTAATCCCAAATCATTCTATGCTCAGAATACAATCAGAGAAGGAACATTCACATGTTCATCTGCCTGATTATGAGATTTCTGGTTTAGTTACAGGTCCTGCTGTTAACACCATTTCTAATGTAGGTTAGGTGGTCATGAGCAGAATGCAAATGTGGGTCTGTGCCAGTTTAATCACTTTTTATTCAGATAAGAGCTGTCAGTTCGGGTTTCAGGAGGGCTGGACAAAAGAGGATCCTCAAGAGAAGGCAGAATGTGTGTAGCCATGGGAGGATGAGTGCAGGCTCCTCTCCTTCCAACTCTGCAGAAGTAATGTGGGCACATCCTGCAGTATTCACTCCTGGCCCCCAAACTAAAAATAGTATTGAGCACCTTGGCTAATTTCTTCCTGGTGCACAAGCCCACAAGAAGTACAAACCACAGGGACTGCAACAAGCCTGCAAGTGGGAGCCACCTTCCACTGAAACTACATACAGGCTATGATGCAGCTGTTGGTCTCCACTCCTTTTCTAAAGGGCCAACTAAGGGAAGAAGACTCACCCTTTGGTGCAGGATGAGCAGGCAGCAGTGACAGATGGAAGCCTTCGTCCACCTTCTCTCCCTAGGCTACGTAAAGCAGATTCACAAGCCCAACAAAGCTCCATTTGGGTTGGGATAAGGCCCCAGACCTTCCCCCACACCCTTCCCTTGAAACTCTCCAAAGCTTTGGAAGATCAAAGCAAGACACTTCCATTACCTCTTCCATTTTGCAGGGTAAGAACTATGCCTATCGTACAAACCCGTGTGTGTGTGTGTGTGTGTACATGTATATCCCTCAGGGGCCGATCGTGCCCGGGAGCCCCATCGCCTCCCTCCGCGGCCAGGGCACCGCACGCGGGGGCTGCAGCTCCACTTTGTTCTCCGCGGGCGCAGGATCTCTCCTGCCCCTCC
>NW_008666462.1:31596-51231 GCF_000695815.1 Acanthisitta chloris | reverse complement strand
CCAACCTGGTTGATTCTGTGATTATATTTTTAATATTTTTAAAATATAATAATTTTATCACACATTCTTGTTTGTTTGAATCTCATCAACACCATCTTCATTCCTTGGATCTGAAGCCCTTCTTCCCCCCTTCATCCCCTGTTTCTTTTTTAGGTCAAAATGAAGGCCAGAAAAAGAGGAACATTTAAATCTTCCTTTAGATCTTCCTTTAAATTGAAACGAAGAGGCATTGAAGTAGTAGGAAAATGGAAAACTGTGGAGATCGATCCCAATCTGTTTGCTGATGAGGAGTTTCGGGATATAGTGTGCTTGGAGGAACTCACAGAGTACAAGCTAGTAAGTTCTTCCAAAGTGGGGAAAGTGAACGAGAAGAGGAGGAAGGCTGAAAGTGCTTCTGAAGAAGGCAGTGAGGAGAGGGAAGAACCTGTTGTCCCTCGCAAAAAGAAAAAGAAAACCAAAGATTTGAGAAGCCAGACAGATCAAGGCAATACTTCTAGTGCAGCAGAAAATGATGTGCTGGTCGATGAAGAGGCAGAATGTCATGAAATAATCAAAGAAGCAAATAGTGAGGACCATAGACATGTGACTGAGAGCACATCCAGCAGAAAAGATGCTCCAAAGAAAAAGAAGGTAACTAAAAATAAGGCTTCTCAAGCGCAGGAAGCTCTTCCATCACTAGGCACTTCTAAAAAAGGCAAAAACTGGACAACGGAAGTTTTATCTGCCTCAGCTGATCAAAAAGCTGATGTGTCTGCATGGAAAGACCTGTTTGTACCTGAACCAGTGCTGCAGGCCTTGAGCTACCTGGGGTTTAGTGCTCCAACTCCTATTCAAGCCTTAGCCTTGCCATCTGCCATCCGGGATAATATGGATGTTCTTGGTGCTGCAGAAACAGGTACAACAAGTCTGTTAAACTGACTGCGTGTGCTGGGAGTGTTCCATCTCTCTTCTTTAAATGCAGCCCCTGGTTACAAGTTTTTAGATGTAGCAGAAGCAGCATTTGTATGTAAGAGGAGAGATTCTGTCTTCCCCATATCCAACATACTGGTAAAGTTTTATAGCTTGTTAACTTACAAGCACAACAGTGTGCAAAGCTCTGAAGTCTCAGTGAGTTTTTTGACAGAAGTCTTTTCCTGTTGTATCTCAAATTGTTCTCTGTTTTGGGAACTGTTAGCTGATAGTCTGCAAAAAGCAGGATTCATGAACCAGACAGTCATTTTTCCAGCAGCAAAACTTGAGCCCCTGACAAGGCAAAGCACAGAACTAGGTTTCTCTGGAGTTGATTCAGTGCTGGCATGGAGCTGGAAATAAACACTGGGCACAGTGTTAAGTGTGAATGTGGCCCAGGCCATTTTCTTTGGGAAACAGGCTCACCCTGTGCTCTGTCACTGGGCTTGGCCTGAACATTGTCACCAGCCCTTCTCACTGCTTGTGCTTCAAGTGAGTATTACATTGGTAATTTGAGAGGTACTGTCTGCCCTTCATCTTGTGGTCAGCTCATGCCTTTGTTGTTGAGCATTGCTAGCCTTCATGAAGTTTGTTATAGCTCCTTTTTTACTTCATGGTGTGAAGTCTCAGAGCGTTATGTTCCCTCTAACTTTTTTTGCTGCTCATACCTTTGAAGTTTTGTCTTTGGCACTGCAACATCTTTTTTCCTCTAAAGAACCTAAAGATGGGAGGCACAATTGAAAGCTGCCTAAGTTTAAAGGCTTCTTTTGCACTCTTTTCATCTGTTCAGTTGCCTTATCTCACTGCTTGTCTGTAAAGTCATTTGCTGCTCAATAGCAAGGAGGTATAGTAACTAATAAGATATGCAGTCATTTGCATTTTTATTTTAATTAGAAGCTAGGTTGGTGCTATTAGCTTTAATAAGATTAGAAAGCCCTGCAGGGAGTGCTTTTGAAAATGGAACTGAAAATCTAAATGGTGTTTTTGAGCTGCAAAAATGGTGCTACTTTGGCTCCAGCTGCAGAATGGAAAGCATGGTTGGTGGCAGACTGTGTTGTTGCTTTACAATTCTGCATAACCCTGAGGTAGCAGCAGTGTGTTTTGCTTATTCTATCATGAGAGAAATCCAGGTTTTCTTCAGAGAGCCTGGTGGGTCCTTGGTGTTCCTGTAGAAACTTGAGAGATGTGGACAATTGTCTGTTAGGAGATGCTGCAGCTGGGAGAAGTTGAAACTCCCCAGTTCTTTTTCCTACACGCTACAGCTTCCCTTGGCATTGGGCCTGAGGGAGCAATGTGATAAGTAAAAGAACTATTTATCTTCCCTTTTTGGTAGCAACATAGGAGAGAATGGCAAGATTTTGATATGGCAGTAGATCCATGTGAAGATCAGATGCAGGGAATGCCAAAGCTTGTTGGCTTTGCAGTGGATCTAAACCCTTTCTGTTCATTACTACATAGAACTGGTGAAGGTTTTGGATAAGGAACCAAATTTTATCTCTAAAATAATGCAATCTAAACCCAGTTAAATAACATGAATTGGCTTGAGCTGTGGTACCAAAATACTCTTTTCTTCTGGTTTTGCAGGCCTGTGTATGGTCTGTGTGGTATAAAGGTAACATGTCCTGTGAGGTGATAGTTTAATTTGTGGGTGAATCTAGTGCCTGCAGAATAGTCCTGATTATCACACCCTTAACCTATCTGGGTGCAGTACTGATATTTGCATCAGACAAATTACATTACATGTGATTCAAGATCAGCACTGTTCTTCACCTTACAAACAGATCTTCTGTTAGGACAGAATTTTATCTTATAAGTGCTCTGCAGATACAGACTATAAACATTTTGTGCTTCAAGTGCAGACAGAAGTCACAAGAGACCTCCCAGTCATGCAGAAAGGTGTGACAGTGGATACAAGGAGACAGCAGCAGTAATGATCTAGATAATGACACTGGGCTGTGCTGTTTATTAACTACTATTAAAGGTCTCCCCCAGATAGGCAAAACTGTGTGTTGCTGAATTTGGTGAACTTTTATGGCTTTGTAATATGGACAGATGATGCCCAAGGAATTGAGATGAGATTTCCAGAGGATTGCTTCCCAGCAGTGTCCTATTACAGGAATGGTGTGATAGTGTCTTGTACTCAGGTTGCTGCTTGTGTGATCAATGAACTGATACACTGGAGAACTTTAAGTGGGGTGGGTGTGCTACCAGGCTTTTCCTAACATCTTTATTAGTGACAGTTCAGAAGGGAATGTGTGGCAGGGAAGTAACTTGAAGTTTGGTACAATGAACCTCTGAAATTAAAGTCAGAGGAGTATTTTTGACAAACACGTTCTATCCACAGTGGATTATCTGTGTTAGATTTGTGTGTTCTGATTATAGAAATGTGACCCGGTGCTAGATCAGCAGACTAGACAGTGGAGTATTTCAAAATACACTTAGTAAGTTGTAAATACAGGGCCATATATGGAAGCAAATCCTTCAAGAACATTCTAATTTGTCCTTGGCCTCATTTGCTATTCCTTTATTTGGAGAATGTTGATCAGAACTTCCAATTAGGGCATGATATTCTCCTTATGGGCATGGCATTCTTAAAAAATATCTTGACTGCAACTACAGCTTAAAAAAACACTTTCAGAACAAAGAAATCTGCCTGACCTGCTACAGATTGGAAAAATACCTGTTCCCCAGGAAGTATGCTAGTGGTGACCTCGAGGAGGTGTATAAAGGGAACAGGAGAAAAGATGTTATTGCTGCAGGTTTCTGGTCTTCCAAAGACCATGAGTTTGCATCTGTTACAATGGTATGTTTTAAGAACAGTGTGTGATTGGCTGTTGCTTTTCTCATCTTTTCAAATAAATGACTTGTTGGTCCGTGTTATTATTCTTGTTTGTCATTTTAGGAAGCGGCAAAACGCTTGCATTTGCAATTCCAATGATTCACTCTGTGCTGCAGTGGCAAAAATCAAATAGCTCAACAGCCAGAAACGACAGTGTTTCTAAAGAGTCCCATCAGCATCGTGATGAAACAAGATGGGAAAATGAAGATGAGGCAGAAAAACTAACCCATCAGCAGGTTGGAGATAGCGGAGATGAAGATGATGCATCTTTCACAACAGGCTGTGTGAAGGTGCTGGAAAATTCTGAATTTGATTCTGGTGACAAGACACATAAAAAGAGACCTCTTTTAGGACTGGTCCTCACTCCTACAAGAGAGTTAGCTGTCCAAGTAAAGCACCACATTGATGCAGCTGCAAAGTTTACAGGTATGTAGATTGCACAGGCCATGTCCCAGGTTACATTTGGTTTGGATCTTGGCATTGGTGTTGAGCCAGTATGTGTGCCATGCTTTCTTCCACACTGTAGAATTGGAGTGGCTTTTGAAGGGTTAGAGTTTATAGTCACTGGTGCGTGAGAAATGCATTGAGATTCTTGAGTGAGATGCTGTGGAAGTAAACAGTTAATGTGGGATAATTTGCTTTAAAATGTGTCTTCATTCAAACAGCTACTGACTCATGCACTCATAGCACAGAACCAGTAGTAGATACCTGGCCACAGCTAGCTTTCTTCTGGATTTGGATAATGTGGGCTATATGTCAAAAATAATTTCATTATAGATACATTTGTATACATATATATAATAATTTTATGATTTGACAGGTATATCTATCTTTGTATATTACATATATATATATATAATTTTGATCTAGTTATTAAAAAAGATTTAGGGACATCAATTTTTAAGGTAGATGGCATTGCTGGATTGTCTGACTTGCCTCCTGCAGCAGTCAAGCCACAGGATATTGCTGGGTAACATACCTGACGGAAGCAATTCCATCCTGTTCCTCTCTCTTCCAAACCAGAAGTCAGTACAACTGTTAATGAGTGAGGATGTGAAACTGTTCAGGATGGAGAGAATTGGGAAACAATTCTCCAATGCCAGTAACTATTTATTTATTGAAGAGGATATGTAGTGCAATGCACTGCTTTCAGTCTTCCTTTGGTGTCTCTACGTCCTGCTGTGCTCATCAGTCTGCAGCTGATTACAAGGCTAATTTAAACTGCCAACCTGAAATAATCAATTTATGTCAGTACAGTTCTGATAGGAGCAGTGCCATTTATACAAAATAAAGTCTGCTGCCCAAGTGATGTATAGTTGCTGCAGCAGGAGAGAAAATGTTTTGATATGGGCTTTCTTTATTGCCTCAAACTCATTTTGAACAAAAATGCATGGTGTTCCATAAGTAGTAGGAAAGAGAAATCAGTGGTAGCTTGGGTACTGGAAGGGCACAGTATCACTGAGTTTGTCACGGGCCAGTGTATTCTTCAAGGAAGTAAGGTGGAGTAAACCATATGTGGAGTTTTCTTCCAAAGCTAAACTCGTTTTAAGACCTCAGCAAATTACTTAAGCTAACTTTAGGTCTGCACTACTGTGCAAGATTCATTACTTGGGCAGGAGCATTCTTGGTAAGATTATTCCATAGCAAACAAGCAGTTATTTAGCAAGACAAGCATTTCTCAGCCTTATTCTTGAAGAGATCTGCTGGTTATTCATAACAGGAGCATACTTATACATGCAGATATAATTGACAAAACTTGAGATTCTGGAGTATGGGTAAACAAAGCTAATGGCTATGGAAGACAGATGGGATTCTTCCTGCTGGTGGAAAACAGGTGCACTGAAGAAAAGACTACTTTATTTTTGGTGTCTTAATTATAATGAGGATTCTTCTGTAAAATAGAGTGCATTTCTGTGTGTTCAGTGTTTCATAAACCCCTGACCAAAGTGCTTGCTGAAGGTTGTGGTATACACTTTTTAAAACACTTCATTGAGTGGATCCATATAAAATATTCAGTGATAAATTAGTGAGCTAAAACCCATTATTTATGTCTTCTAGGCATTAAGACTGCAATTCTGGTTGGAGGCATGGCTGCACAGAAGCAAGAACGAGTACTGAATCGAAAGCCAGAAATTGTAATTGCAACCCCAGGTCGTCTGTGGGAGTTAGTTAAAGAGAGACACCCACATCTTTCCAATCTTCGTCAGCTCAGGTAAAGGCTCCTTCTGGAATAACTGCTGGATGCTAAATGGGCATCCCTGCATATTGATTATGTTTACTGACTGATTAAATAATTTGGACTACATGAGATCACTTATTTCTTTGTCAGAATGTTTGATCAAAATGCACAGTGCGTATTTTGATGGAGGGAAATGCTGATTAAAGACAAGATGGTAAAAACCTGATTATTCCTTTAGGAACCTAATTGCTCAAAAAGAAATGTGGAAAGCTACTGTAGCTGCCCTGACATACCTGGTGTTCCTTTTGGGTTTATATGCAGAGCATCCCTTTTATGTTTAGCCGGCAGAGTTCTTTTTAAGTGTATCAGGTTTGTATTTATCTGCACAAGTATATTTTTACTGTGTATTTTCTACTTGACAGGTGCCTTGTGATTGATGAAGCAGACCGAATGGTTGAGAAAGGTCACTTCTTAGAGCTGTCTCAGTTGCTGGAAATCTTAAATGATTCACAGTATAACCCTCAACGTCAGACTTTTGTTTTTTCTGCCACTTTGACTTTAGTCCATCAGACTCCCACAAGAGTTTTGCAAAAAAAGAATGCTAAAAAGATGGACAAGAAGACCAAACTGGAATTGTTAATGGAAAAAGTAGGAATAAGGGGCAAACCCAAAGTAATAGACTTAACAAGGAAAGAGGCTACTGTTGAAACTCTGACAGAAACCAGAATCCACTGCAATACAAATGAGAAGGACTATTATCTCTATTACTTTCTTCTGCGGTATCCAGGAAGAACCATGGTCTTTGCAAACAGCATAGACTGTGTAAAACGCCTCAGCTCTCTCCTCACAATCTTAAATTGTGATCCTCTTCCTTTGCACGCCAACATGCACCAAAAGCAGAGGCTGAAGAACCTGGAAAGATTTGCTGAGCGAGAGAGGTGAGTTAATTTTCAACTTCCTAGCAGAAAAGAAAAGAAATCATGTAAAGGGCAGTAAGGAGAAACAGCTCTGTTAGAGCAGGAGCAGGTTGAGAGAGTTAGCTGGGGTTGTGAATCTCCTGTTCATGAGCCCAAATTATTAACAGTTAAGAATGAGGTTTCACAGGATGGTTGAGGTGATGAGTTGGAGCAAGCTCAGTAGAAGGGCCACCAGGATGGTCAAGAAGCACTGGCTCTGCAAGAGGAGAGGCTGAAAGCACTGGGTTTGTATCACCTGGGAAAAATACTTTGTGAGGACCTAATGGCAGCCCTCTGATGTCTGAAAAGATATCCAAGCAGATGGAGCCAGGCTCCTCACAGTGGTGCATGGTATGAGGATGAGGGGTAGTGGGTGCAAGTTAAAAGAGGAGGTTCAGGCTGGATATGAGAAGGGGTTTTATTCTCTCTGAGAACAGTCAGGCATTGGAACAGGCTGCTTGTTCTTGGAGGTTTTTGAGGCTTAGTTGGATAAAGCCCTGAGAAACCTGGTCCAACCTTACAGCTCATTCTGCTTTGAGGAGGAGGTTGGACTAGAAACCTTCTGAGGTGCCTTGGAGCCTGAATTATTCCATGGTCTGGTAGCTTGTTGCTGCTGAAGGATCTGTTGCTTGCGCTGTTTTCAGACATATGCTTCTATAACCATTCTGTGCACCTCTGTGCCATGTGTCTCTCTGCAGCTAATTTGATCCTCTGTAAATCATTGCATCTCACTAAGCCATCAGAAAACTAACCACTTCTTGCTGGGTTAGGGTTTTGTAGGTTTAGTTAGATGATCACCTTCCAGAGAGTGAACATATCCTAGAGCAGTGCAAGAGAAGGGACAGTTGTGCCTTTCAGCAGCAATAGACAGTCTGGTTTACTCAGGCAGACCTGTCCTGCCATTTTAAGGAACACTTTTTTTTCTGCTGGCTTTGGGATGGCCTTTGGGAGGAGGTTGGTGGTCTCTGTGGTTCCATAATGCAGAAGCCTTGCAGCTGAGTCCTGCTGTGAGCTGCTGCATGCTCCCTGACTAACTGCCCAGGAATTTGTACCTTGTTAATAGATTCAGGCAAGGAGAGCAGAAGTCGAATTGCTGTGATGGATCTGCAGTATTCCTTGGCAAATGTAGTATTGATAGCATTGGCCTAGGTCAGATGGGGCATTTTCAGAGACTGCAAATTTTCAAGGCCAGAAAGAAATCTATGAGACCATCTATCACGGCCTTCTGCAGATTGCAAACTGTAGAATTTTCTCTATTTATTTCTGCTTTGAACCTTGTAGCAATAGAATATGCAACCAGATGCCATAAAATCTTAACAAATTTCCGTTACCTAAAAGTAACTCATTTCAGTTGCTGGGAGATTTTTTTTTAAACAAACTGGTTCATATCCTAGAGAGACTTTTGTCTCTGTGGTAGACTGTTTATATAAAGAACAATTTTTTTGAGTCATTCTTCATATCTTGGGGTAAGAAGAAATACTAATTGTCAGAATAGAATCCCCCCTGTATATTTATAGCTTGTAATTTACTGAGAGACCTTACTTGAATGCAAGTTGGTAGATGGTATTTCAGTCCCAAAAAGCTGTTATTTAAATATATAATTTTAATAATGTGATTTTTCTGAACTGGTAAAACCAAAAAGCTGTTATTTAAATATATAATGTTAATAATGTGATTTTTCTTAACTGGTAAAGCCTTTAGTAACATGTCTGTACTGCCAAAACATCAGCTGAGAGAGAAAAAAAACATAGGAAAACAGGGTCTAGCAAGGTAGTGAATTTGTTACTGGAAACAGAATAGACCTGCTGAAGGTAACATGTGCACTTTTTAATTTTGTTTTCAAGGCTGCCTCTGATGTGATATTGGTATCGTTTCTCTAAGGGCAAACAGATTGCATATTGCCAGCAGATGATGTAGTACAAATCTGTTTTTTAAACTGCTGTGCTAGAATTCTAGGTCACTGTATGTTACATTAACCAGCAGATGATTTACTCTTCAATTTCATGTTCATTCAATTTTGTCACTCTCTCAGCTGTGTCCTCCTGACAACAGATGTTGCAGCTCGTGGTCTCGATATTCCCAATGTGCAGCACGTCATCCACTACCAGGTGAAGTATTTTTAATGTTTTTGCTTTTACTGTTTTTTAATGCTTTATAGCATTATCCTGAATGCTATAAAGCTATCATTCTTTGTCCCATGTATAGTCTAGTCCTGAATATAGAGATTTAATAATTTAACTGTCTTTAGTGCTTTATACTTAAGGGTCTCATTGCTGCAGTGACTGACTGCGGTAGGTAGCACTTCATGACTGTGTGATTATATTTCAAAAATGACATAATAGATATGGTCCTCACTTCTGATATCCAAAGGTGTCAAATGACTCAGCCTTATAACTCTTCTCTGGGGACTTACATTTTACTGCTTTGTAAATGAAATGACAGAGGATCAGAAGTTAGGAGAGACTCTCAAAAGATTATGCAAGGAAAAATGCTGGATCAGAGGACAAAAAGTGTATCAAGACATCATCTTTTACACTACTTTAGCTGTGTTACATGCAGTGTCCCATGTGTGTATAAAACCCAAAATTCTTTGGCAACCTCTTGGCCAAAGCATGACAGGCTGCTGCTGCTTTCCATGCCCAACTTCATGGCTTCTCTGAATGTTGCAGGTCCCTCGTACTTCTGAGCTGTATGTGCACAGGAGCGGTCGAACAGCCCGAGCTGCCAGTGAAGGCCTTAGCCTATTGCTCATTGGCCCTGATGACTTGATCAATTTTAGGAAAATTTATAAAACATTGGGGAAGAGTCAAGAGCTGCCATTTTTCCCAGTTGATACCAAGTGCATGACTTCTATCAAGGTAAAGAAACAACAGTCTTTTTGCAGCCTGAGTTGTTGCTTACTTGTATTGCTGACTATATTACTTACATTACTGCTGTTTCACTGCTCATCATGTTCTTTCCAGGTTTCAGATAAAATTTACTCTTCGAGACCTGAATTTGAAAATGAAGTTAATCACACTTTGTATTCTTTTAAACAATATTTATGATTTCTCCTCAGTAACTGTCCCAAGAAAGGTGTTCAAACATAAACATTATTTACATTTTTCATGTGT
Source organism: Acanthisitta chloris (assembly GCF_000695815.1). Classification (NCBI taxonomy): domain Eukaryota; kingdom Metazoa; phylum Chordata; class Aves; order Passeriformes; family Acanthisittidae; genus Acanthisitta; species Acanthisitta chloris. Next base: position 41,196 of record NW_008666462.1, on the reverse strand, counting down.
GTTGTTATGTAGAGCTTCTCCTGACTAGATTTCCAAAGACAGTACAGGGAAGCGAGTATGTTTCATGGCTGGTGTTGTTATGTAGAGCTTCTCCTGACTTGATTTCCAAAGACAGTACAGGGAAGCGGGTATGTTTCATGGCTGGGAGCTGGGATTGCTCTGCTAAGTATGGTGTTTAAAGCCTCTTATGTTAGAAATAGACTAGAGAACAGTAGCAGGTTCAGGAATGCTCAGTACTCTTCACCTGCTTCTTCTCAGCTGAAGTAGTCAGTTGTCTGCTCTTCTTAAAGTTCCCATACTTGAAGCCACAGCTGCCACTGAACCCTGTCAAGCTGGGTATGTTCCCCTTTTCTAGGTTCTTGCCCATTTTAAAAGGAGAAATCAGTCATTCACTAACTCACAGCACAGACAATGGTTAGGATTTACTGAACAGTGTGTTTTAATAAGCATCTAGTCACTGCAGATTTTCTACTTCTTGAATAAGAGGCCATGTCATGTCTCAACATTCTTTTAACAGTTTGGGTGACATCAGCCACGTACAGCTGGGACATATTTAAATACTGGATTTGAAAGGAGTCCAGCTGGACTTGGAATGTCTGAATATTGCACAGTCATTGAGAACAGGGGAAGCTGCAAGCAGTCAGAAAATGCAACAGATACCTTCCTTATGGTATTTTGGTTCAGGCTTATCCAGTTGGCTTGGACTGAGCCCAGAGTCTACCCTGCTGGCAACAGTGGCATCTTCACCTAGGGAGTGATGTCAGCAAGTCTCAAAGCCCAGGCTTGCTGCAAATAGGGTATTGAGTGTGAATCTTTCAGGAGAGGCAGCTTTCTGAAAGAAGCAAAAAATCAAATAAAATGCTTCAACAGCCTCATATCTCTCCTCTTGGTAGTAACAAAGCGAATTTGATTCCCTCATCTCCCCCACTGCCACTAAATGTTTCTGGTTACTGAAAGAAATCTATTGTTTTTAAAGTGTTTCTCCAGAGGTCCCTTCTGTGTTTCTTGCTGGTTACTGAAAGAAATCTATTGTTTTTTAAGTGTTTCTCCAGAGGTTCCTTCTGTGTTTCTTGATGAGTAGTTCTTGGCTCGTATCATGCACTGTCAATTCATGAGCAAATAAATATTGTTTCCACACTTTAATTTTCCTGCCACCATCTCATGGTCTTCTCTCCTATCTGTAGTAGTGCTCCTTTCCCCAGAAGAGGTGTCTTTGTAGTTGCAGGGCTTCACCTACAGTCAGGTGTCACTTAGGCTTTGTCCTGAACTTCATTACAAAGTCATTGTAGCTGGGACTAATAATACTGTTGGTTCTTTCTGTCTGTCCCTTTGGCACACTCCTTCCCTGCCTCTGCATGCCTTTGTTCAAGTTCAGGAAAAGTCTGAAGGCATTTCACACTTGAGAGGAATAGCATTGTTGAGCCAGGGTAGAGGATAGACTAAAAGAGGACTCAAGTGTTACAGAAATTGAAAAAAATTACTTATAATTTCTTGTAATAATCTAAGAAGTGACTGACTTATTATTCCTCTCTCTCTGCATGTTTCTTTTCTTGGCAGTTCTGGCTGGTGCTGTTACTGTGTAGTACTAAGACTATTCAGTTTCCTGCTCAGGGTTTGTTTTGTGCAACTGCAGGCACATTCCAAACAGCAGAACTTGCTGCTGGGTTGATTATTATTTACTGTCAGTGCAGATTTTCTTTCCATAGTGAATTTATTTAAGACAGTTTGACCCAGCTGGAAGGCTGCAGGTCAGGTTCGGTTTGCTGGACATCTTTGTCCTGTACCTAAACAAGATCTATGTGCATTCCTGGAAAAATGGAGTTGTTCCTTCCATATGGCCTGCAGGAGTTTAATTCTTCAGAGTGGGATGAAGGTAGCAGCTGCCCCTTACTGCTGAGACTAGTAACTTTGCAATCCAGCTGTACTATGTAAATACATACCTTGGAAATGTTTGGTAATCTGAATCATGATTTGTCCTTGATGTCTCTCAAGGGTTTTGTCATGATTTGTTTAAAGAATGTTGAGTAGTTAGCATGCAGGTATGTTTAGTAGTTGAGGTGTTTTAGATTCTCTCAGGGATCTGAGGAAGGAAAACACTTCAGCAAGTGATGCCATCTTTAATATGTGGAGCATCTCCTGGAACATGGGTAGGAAACAAAAGTGTCTTTGCACCCCAGTTGCATTGCAATGCATGCTCTCAAACACTGATCCTCTAAAGTGCCCCACATCTAAACCTGATCATAATGTCTAAATGTTCTTTTATTGCAGGAAAGGATGAATTTGGCAAGGCAGATTGAGAAGGCAGAATTTTTCAACAGTCGGGAAAAGCACCACAATTCCTGGCTCCAGCAAGCTGCAGAGGCTCTTGAGATTGATCTTGATGATGGCATGTTGATGGGCAAGTAGAAATGTTTGTTCATGAGTGTACTCAGTTGGTCCCATAGTGCTGTGTGTGGAAGAAGCCTCACCATGGCAGAAAAACTCACCAAAACCTGCAGAACAGAAGGGGAAGGAAAGGAGTGTTGTTAGTATGTGGTGTTACTGGTGTTTTCAGGACGATCATGTAGCAGATTGTGCTGGAGCTGAGGGAGTGAGGTGTGACAGTTCTGGCAAGTCACAGACAAATCTACTTGTTGTGGGACAAGAACTGTTTAGCTTCTGGCAAGCATTTTACAGTAATCTGATCCACCCAGTATGTCCTGCTTGAGTCTGTCTGAATGAAAAAGCTGTTTCCTCATTTCTGCTTAGCTCTCCCACCCCGCTATAGTTAGGCAGCAGGACAGGAGCCTGACAGCTATGTGGGAATACCCAGGAAGTGCTAGGGAGCACCAAATATTATGGGAGCCTTATGTGGGTGGAATTGTGTGGGCTAAATGGCCAATACATATATTCAGGTTGCTGAGGTTTTTGGTGGTCTGTTACAAGCAAATAATTTAGTATATTTTTGAAATTAAATGTTCTTCAGCCTGTGCCTGAGAGAATGTGTAGGGCTGTGCAAGTTCAGGTGCCTCTTAGTTCAATGCCATGAAGTTTTGCAGTGCTTTTAGGTGCACTGTAAAATGCCACATTGTGTTCATATTTTAGGAGTGAAGGTAGGTTTTCCTACCAGTTCTTTGAAGACAGGCTGAAGAGGGGTGCTGCTGGGGTCACTTCAGATTAATCTGTCTCTAACCTGTTAGCTGCTAAATCTGCAGATGCCTGAACTTCGAAGGATGTTCAGATTAATTGCTTTCTTTCCTTTATTCATGGCTGGACTAGCTGGTTCTCAGCCACTTTGCAAGCGAATAGTAGTCGTCTCTGAACTGCTCAGGAGTGCTTTCAGATAATTAGCACTGTGCTGTCGTGTTTTGACATAATCTGAGTATGCTGTGCTTTGAAATGAGTTTCAAAACAGCACATCCAGTCCAAGTAAGTTGTGGCTCTCGGGCGAAACACTTTGTAATTGCCACACAGAAACTTGCAGAATTCATACTTTAAAGTGCACTCAGTCTCTGATTCTTCTGTAGCTTGTTGGAGACCAATTAAAATCTCAGTCATTCCTCCCATAAATGAAGTGCCTCTTACACCGTTGCAAAGGAATTAGTAATGTCCTTTCAATTTACATTACAGCAGCCTTGATTTCATTTTTTTCTCCAGTTCAGGCTTCTGACCCTATTAATTATCTCAAGTCTTTGCTATGCCCTTCTTTATCCTGTGTTATTGTATCTGAGCACCTCATTGCTTTTTATGTATAAGGAGGAAAGGAATTGCTGTATTACAGGTGCTGAAATGAGGCATGCATAAAGTAACAAAATACAGAGAAGCCTCTGCCAGAACTAGAAGCCCTGGGTGAATATCTTATCATCTGAGGCCCCTTTCCTTTGTTCCTGAGTCTGCTCTGGGTTGAGAGCCAACTGAATGATTTAGCAAAATGATACCTGGGCTATGGTTACTCAGTAGACAGGATTCCTCTTGATCCCATTATCTTATGCACAGCCTGGGTGATATGAAAAGTGTCACAGATGACTGGAAGACTGTACAGGAGTTGAGTGACCTTGTTAGAGAGAGAAATCTGGGGCTAGCATCCGTCCCTATCACTACAAAGGCCTGGAATGCAAGTTGTTCTCTGGTAACATTCTGTGTTTGATTTTTGCCTCAAGGTAAAAAAGCTAATGAGCAAGAAGAAAGCCAGAAGCAAAAGATGCTGAAGGGGATGAAAAATCAACTGAAACATATGTTGTCTCAGCCACTGTTTAAAGTCCTTATGAAAACCAAGTACCCAACACAGTCTGGAAAACTGCTCCTGCCTCAGACATCAATGGGCATTTCAGCTCTGAGTACTGTGTCCAAAAAACAAGCCAAGAAGAAGAAGTCAATGAAATAGATAACTGAGCAAGATCACTCAGTGTGGCAAAAGCAAGAACAATCCTCTTCAAGCCTATCAATGCTTGTGAAGGAACTCAGCTAGAAGACAGTATAAGGATGTTGCCTGTGTATTGGCTATGCAAGCACAAAACAAAATGTTGATTTAAAGGACTCAGTTAACATCTGGTTAGTTACTGTTGAATCTTGTCATGTATCTTGATTTTTTTATGTTCTTACTTATTTTTTATTAACTCTCTATATTAATAGAAGTTAATTAGTTTTCAAATAGTTCTGATAATTACTTCATTTTGTGAGGTGGGTAAAAGTTACTGGGTGGAATTCACTGTGGGCATACTCTAATGATAAAACTTGATTTGAATTTTAATGTCTTTAAAGGACAGGGAAAGGTCAGCTGTATACAGTGTAAGTACAATCTGAGCTGGTGGTGATGGGAGCCACTTCAGCCAACTCAGTGAGAAAGGCAACAAACACAGGTAGTTTACCAGTAAGTCTACAATTCTGGTTATGGAAATATCTCCCAAATTTCTTTCTTCTCTGATAATATTTCTCTGTTCTGTTCTCCACTGGGTTTAATGCACTTAGTCCTATGTTAATATCATATAGAATGTGCAGAAAAAGTCAAGATGGCAATAGGCCAGGACTGACTGTGGGAGATGTGTATATTTTTGAGGAATAAGTGTTGCTGCTCACTGTTTTCTTATTTAATATCTGGAGTTATGTCTGTATTTGGAAACATGTTAGAACCATGATCTTTGCTTTAGTGGAAAAGATGATGTTGTAAAATGTCACTTTTGAAGATTGCTTCGTGATAATTATGCTTTTCAATCATTTTAACCTGACAGAGCTAATAATTTTTAAAACTATTTTTAAAAATGTGTCAGAAAAATATATTTTGAAAATTTTTTTTCAATTATACCTGCTATAAAACCCAAAGCTTCTGTCTGTTTTCAGTCACTTGAGATTTCTAAATTCCTCATAGCTGATGCTGTTTGCACTTAGCAGGCAATGAGAGGGGAAAAGCAACTGAAAGGTAAGACAGTGGGGTCTGTATTGGTGGGAGGACAGGTAACCTTCACCTGCTAGCTCTAGAACAGGCTGAGGTTTTGTGTCTCATGCAGTGTGGAACCAGTGTCACTGCCATGACAGCAAGCACCAATTTACTCAGCTACTCAAAGAAATTTGTCTGTGGAGTTGAGTGCCCCCTCCAGCCACTTGCTGATTATGTGAGAATAACAAACTATTTTTTCATCTGTCTAAATAATTGAAGCCCCCCCAGCCCCATCTCTGGAGGGCTTTTCTCTTGCTTCCTTGCATTACTGAAGAAGAGCCGTGACGGTTTAATCATAGGCATACAGAGCTTATCAATTATGTATGAAGCTTTCCTTGCAACACACTGTTTGTCTCATGCCCTTGGGAGCAGAGGGGGAGGTTTTGGGGGAGAAGAGATGGTAAGGGTCTGTTTCCTCACTCATGTGAGGAGACAGATCTTTGGAGTTAATGTGGCTTCTGAAAAATAAAAACAAGAATTTAAAGGCAGTTCCTTGTAAGGAGAGCATAGAAAAGGAACTGAGCAAAGGCAAACATGCCCTCATTTCTGTGCCATTTTGATCACATTTTTAGATTATGGAAAGGAAACTTGCATTGGTGTTGCATCCCTGCAGGGTTTGTAGTCTAGGTGGGCCTTTTCTGCATCTCGTGATGCATTTCTGTTTACAATTCATCAACAAAGTCAAGGCTGGATCTTGACAATAGAGCTCAACATCTCCCTGTGTGAAAATCGGCATGAGGTAGAACAGTTCCGGCAATTTCTAATTCCACCAGATCATAAGGAGCACTGAACTGGGCTACAGTGAGAGTATTGTTATTTCCTCTCCATCACTGCTAGGAAGTTTTTCAGCTGCTTCTGTTTCCCTGTGTTTAATGACCTAGTTCTCACATTCCTAGCCCACCTTCTTGCCATGTCTCCCCAAGACTGAGCACAGCACTTGTCTCCTCCTTGCTGCCTTCATAGAATCATGAAACCATTAAGGTTGGAAGAGACTTCTAACATCATTAAGTCCAACCTTTGACCTAATGCCACCACACCAGCTAAACCATATTGCAAAGTGCCACATCCACTTGTTTGGGTTTTTTTAAAACTCCAGGGATGGCGACTCCAACACTTCCCTGGGGAGCCTGTTCCAATGCTTAACGATTCATGTTTGCCTGTGGGACGTGCTCTGGTGCTAGTTTTCTTCTGCAGCCTCTGATGTGCTCTGCGTGGACTCTCAATGCTTAAATCTACTGGAGCTGCACCCCCACAGGAGCTCAGGCAGAGCTTGGACCCTAAAAATATCTGTGTCTTAAAAGGAATACTTGTCTAACACTCTGAAAGCTCTCTTGTGGCTGCCTGCCTTGCCTTGTCATTATCTTAGCAGGATACCCTGAGTCTTCTACCTAGAGGAAAAACCTTAGATTTGCTTTAGTTAATTTAAACAAGTTATTAACCAGTAACTGGAAAATATTGTCACTTGGGAGCTTGGACCCTAAAAATATCTGTGTCTTAAAAGGAATACTTGTCTAACACTCTGAAAGCTCTCTTGTGGCTGCCTGCCTTGCCTTGTCATTATCTTAGCAGGATACCCTGAGTCTTCTACCTAGAGGAAAAACCTTAGATTTGCTTTAGTTAATTTAAACAAGTTATTAACCAGTAACTGGAAAATATTGTCACTTGGCTGTCCTGCTGTGAATCAGCTAGAGAGGAAGGCAAGGCAGAATGTTTTCTCCAGCTCTGATTTGCATGTGTACCACTGGTGCAAATCAGACATGAGGAGAATGAAGTCCATATGGACAGTTTAATCTTGGTATTTAATGAAATATGTGGTAGTGGAAGGTTTCTGCAATGCTCTGCTGGCACAGCAGTTACACTGAGGACTCAAACAAGTAATTTTGTGTTTTGTGGCAGCTTATGTCTGCTAAAATACCCATTAATTAAAGGACTTAGTAAGTCTATTTAAGCTGTCACAGCAACTTCCAAGTAGATTAATAAAAGCATGAGCTCAGCTGAGTGGTGGTAGGGTCCAAACTGATACAGAGCAACCAGTACTACCTAGCAGAAAACTAAAACTCTAATAGCTCCTGAGCCTTAATTTTAATTTTCTGAATACATAGGGCCAGTTGACCTCATCCTTGCTACAGAGTTTGTGGTCTGTCATACTTGTATCAAGAGAAGGAAGAGTCCCTGTGGTTTCAGACATCTGCTGAGGAGATAGCTTGGACAGGATCTCACATATTAGACAGGAGAGTTTCCTGACATTCCCCATGCCTTTTCTTTCCCTCCTCCCCTGCATGTTAATCAAACAGCAAGTTAGCAAAGCAGAAGCTGGAGTGCTGCCCTGCCATATGCCAGCAGCCCAGGCACATAGCTGGCCATGTGGCACAGGGGAGGTAATTTGCACCTTCCTGAGAAGGGGCCAGGTACTGCAGTCAGTGTGTCCTGGTCCCTGAGTGGGAGAGAAGATAGGAAATGGACACTTTTTGATGATCTCACCTCATACTGCCTGACACAAGGAGGAAAATCTGGTAAGAAACACTTTGCTTTCTTGGGTGTTAAAACACCCACTGCTTTGTCCTGTGCTAGCAGGATGTGTTTTTTGGGTGCCTATGCGATTCCAGATTGTTTGATGAATGGCTTGGGGAAAGAAGGAGCTCAGAAGATCATGATTTGAGTGACTAGTAATAGACTGATAATGTAGCAAGCAAAAATATGCAAGTAATATCCAATAGTCATTGCAGAAAAGTAGTTGTCTGTGGTCATCAAACTGTGAAGAAAAAGGGAAGCACCAGACAGAAGGGCTCTTTAGGAAATGGTCCTGGTTCTGTAACCCTCTCTAGATCTCTTCCATCCCATCCCCTTCTGTTATTCAGGCATATGTTGTCTGATGCTATTCTGGCCTGTGAGAGATTTCCTATCTCAGCTGCTTCTTGTGAAAGGTATTTCAAGGCTTCAGAGTTCTCAAGTCAATCACAAGCTCCTCCTGGGGTTGGCCTCACAGAGTGATTAAGAAAGAGGAAAATAATCTGTCATTCGTGCAGCAAGTTCATCGACCTGGGGAAGCAAGTGAGCAGAGCTGCTTTGCTTGTTTGCCTTGGAGTTCAGCAGTTCTTGCTGTGAAACTGAAAGAAATTGTAGCCAGTTTCCAGAGCAACCAACTTTAGATGGTACAAATTGCCAAATTTCTGTAGGTGAGAGCTGCAGTTACGGAACACAGACCCAAAACCAGGGTTGAAAAAGCAGAAAGGGCACTGCACAGTGCCATGGGCTTTGATACTGCTGGACTAAACAGAGATCTGATGTTCTTTCATTATTGATGTAATTAATCAGTCTAATCAGTAGCATAGATGTTTTTTTAGGAGTAAAGTTTATTTTCCTTTCCTCACAGTACTACCTAGAGCAGTATAAGCAATTTTAGCATGGACATGTTATGGATTTACACATGCTGGCTACCATAACAGAGTCTGACCCTAGGATCCCACTGATTAAGATGAAGTCCAAGTGAAGGTTTCCAATTCCTCTTTTATTAGCTCTGAGGTTACAGCTCAAGCTGTGTGCCTCTGGCAAGGGATCCCCAGCCCTGATCATGCCCCTCTGTTATACCTGTACCACACATCACTCAATCCACAAGTCCAGTCACTTAATTCTGGTTAGTGGTGTCTCAAATTCTTATTGGTTTTCACTGTTGCTGGGCTGGACTTCTTCTGAAGTTACCTCATTCTCTTGGAATTGTTTCCATGGTCCTTGTGTTCTAGAAAACAAAAGGAACCAAAACATCTGTACAAGGAAGGATTTAATACTAGGCTACTAGGGTAACCATTCTAGCATCTAAAGAAGACGATCCAGTAGTAAAACAGATTGAAACTATCTGTCTTGTGCCCTCTTTTCTTGTAGATGTTTTTGTATCCCCAGCACAAATTTGGCAACTTGTTCATCTCCATTTAAGAAGCAGGTTGTACTGGGGACAGAGGTCCCAGATACAGCTAAGTGCCTGCCAAACCCTATTTCTGCTGGTGGCAACCTAAAGGTTGGGAGGAGTATTTCTAATATCCCATAGCACTATTCCTAAAACGTCAGTCCATTTCAAGCCTACCTGACTACAAATTCAAGCAATTTTATTTTTGAGAGTCCTATTGATTCTTTCCACCTCTCCTGAGGGCAGTGGAAGCTACTGAACATGTAGTTCTTACTGTGTTCCTAAG
>NW_008666462.1:30306-31577 GCF_000695815.1 Acanthisitta chloris | reverse complement strand
AAAATGAGAATCCCTCTCAGGTTCTATGTTTTGAGGTAGTCTGGGAATGATTTCTTGAAAGAGTGCTTTGACCATTCCCACAGCAGCAGATTTCCTGGTGGGAAAAGCTTCTACCTACCCCTGTTTACCAGCAGGTGCTTAAATCTGTTCACATGAGGCATGTCAGTATAATCAACTTGCAGTCTTTGGAATGGGAAATACGCTCATGATCTTCCTCCATCCTCTTGTTAGTGTTTTGCATTGGAAAACTTCCAACACGTGGGTCAAGAACTCACAATCCTTTTTACTGCCATACATATCCCAGAGGCTGCCCACACTTTTTCAATCTGGTTAACAATTGCTATCATCTCTCCATGTCTTTAATCATGAGAGCACCTAGCCAAAATCATTGAATACTTTCTTGGTAAAATGGGTTTTCCCCCAATAGTCCAAACGCTAGCTTCATTTTTCACAGCCTCCTAAGTTTCCCACTGAGCCTGTTCTCCCTGAGTAACCTCTGCATATATTTGGGCTGCATTATTGATCTCTGGCCAGCCATTAGCAGATGGCACACTCATGTATAGGCTGGTGAACAGCAACTTTAGATGTTTTATCTGCCAATTCATTATTTGTTCCACTTTTACTGGATCCTGTGGTGTGAGTTGGACAGTATATTACAGCAATTTCCCTTGGAAGTGGAATAGTTTCCAACAACATGCAGATTACAGTTCCATTAGAAGTATCCTTTCCAGCCAAGGTAAGGAACCTTCATTCTTTCCATTGCATACCCATTGCAGTATACACTCCAAAAACTTACTTAGAATAAATGCTGATTATGTCCACACCATGTTGCTCTTGCTAATGCAGTTAATTCAGACCCTTGAGCACTCATCAGGGCTTGTAGTGGTTCTGCTTCAAGTTCCTCTACATTTCTCACCATGGCATAATAGCCCATAATATAAAGATCCACAGGTGAAAAGAGTTAGTCTGAGTTCTCTAGAGGTTAATCCTGCAGATCTTCCTGTATGCAGCTGGAGTGAGACACTACCTTAGCACAATCATGGTGGGGCTCATCATTGTAAGGAACAGGCAGTAGTAGTATTGCTGGATTCAAATCATATCTTCTCAAAGTATAGTGTCCTCATTTAAAATCATTAATTCATAGTGATGCACCCTTTGTGGAGATGATGTTTGTGTAGCATGTTGCATAAAAATCAATTTTGTTTCATGGTACAGGGTTGTTGGGTGGCCCGGGATTAATGGTTTGCTGCATTCTGTGATAGTCGCTGTTC
>NW_008666462.1:27085-30271 GCF_000695815.1 Acanthisitta chloris | reverse complement strand
TAGTGCTGAGCCACAGGGCGGCGGTGTAACCACACGAGTGAGTAACGACTGCTCTGGCTACCCCTTTGTTCTCATGCACGCATAGTTCAAGGGATTTGGAGTAATCTGGCAATCTCAGTGCCAGAGCAGAAGCTAAATTTCCTTTTATACTTTGGAAATCCTTTTGTCTCTCTGGACCTCAATGCATAGGTCTCACTCCCTCTGTCTTGGTCACTTCTGTCCGTGGCTTAGCTCCCCTAACCTCTATATCCAGGATCTGCAGTATCTTACTGCACCTAAAAATCTTTGCGATATCTTTCAAGTCATCTTTAAGCAAACAGGAGATTTTTGTAGGAGGCCCAGTGGTGTGCACATGGTGCAAAGGGTCCGTGTTAGTTGTTGACCTTTCCACATAAATGCAAAGAGATGAAGGCTGTCTTCTGTTGCAGGAATACTAGTAGCTCCTGGAGAGACCCCTACCTGAGATCATGCCCATCAGTTACACCCATACCACCCATCACTCAACCTGCAATTCCAGTCTCTTAATTCTGCTCAGTGGTCTCTCCATTTCTTACTAGTTTTCTCTGTTGCTGGGCTAGACTTCTTCTGAAGTTACCTCATTCTCTTGCAATTGTCACCTTGGTCCTTGTCCTCATTTCATCTACATCTGCTGGATTCAGCTAGTTCATGTTTGCAGCATAAACTTTATCAAAAAATTTACTCTTGGTCAGCTCTTGCAGCCTAGAGTGTCAAGTGCTTTAGTTACTAGTGCTAAGCTACTAATGCCAAACAAGTCTATTCAGAGAGAAGAATAACAGTCACAGAATCACAGAACAATCTGAATTGGAAGAGGCCCACAAGGATCATCATGTGCAACTCCTGGCTGTGCACAGGACATCCCCAAGAATCACACCCTGTGCCTGAGAGCATTGTCCAAATGCCTCTGTCAGGCTTGGGGCTGTGAGCACTGCCCTGGGGAGCTGTTCAGTGCCCAAACACCTCTGGGGGAAGAACCATTTTCCATTATCCAACCTAAACCTCCCCTGACACAGCTTCAGACCATTCCCTCAGGTTCTGTCACTGGTCACCAGAGAGAAGAGGTCAGTGCTGTCCCTCCACTTCCTTCCATGAGGAAGTTGTACACAGTGATGAAGTCCGTCCTCAGTCTCCTCTTCTCCAGGCTGAACAGACCAAGTGACTTCAGCTGCTCCTTGTATGGCTTCCCTCAAGGCCCTTCACCATCTTCATTGCCCTTAAAAACAAGTTTAAAAACTTGTAAGAATGAAATTTACTCAAATATTTCTAACTAATTTTCTTTGTTTTCCTAGGTTCTCAAAAACACCTAAGTTCCACCTGGGAGAAACATTTATTCTTGCACATACTTTCCAATCATCTCTAGACATGTATATGTGTCCCTTTCATCACAGAATTTTTCAGAAGTCTATTTTCTAATATATCATTCAATTATATGTGTGCACACATATATACAATGTGACTTTTTAGCTAATTACACTACTTATATAAGAACAAGTACTGTCCTTAGCTCCTCTCCCCCAGGAGTCATGTCTCATTCATTAAAGAAATGAAGTATATATTTACCAAATGATAAACAGAAGTGAGCTGGGGAAAGGGTTATCATTACAGATTCCAGAAGAAACAAGAAAATCTCAATGTTCAACCTCAGCTAAATCTCAGCCAAAAATGCACCTTTCTTTAAGCCTTGAAATGGGATTCCTGACACTATCGTACCTTTTTTCTTCCTATTTACCACTCAAGGACAACAAAAATGACATTTAGTCACTGGCAAGAAAAGGAAAGAAGGGAATGAAGACCTGATATTTAGGTGTAAAAATCAGGACAGATTTATCAAGTTGAAATTCCATGTTGGGAGGGTTTTAATTTAAAATGTGATTAATGACAGCACAAAAAAATAAACGTTGAGTAGCATTTGTCAGGAATGGTTTTATCAGAAAAGGGTACTGCCATTTATCCCAGTGCTTTTCTGTACACTAAAGTCTGGGTGTTACCAATAACCAGGGGCAACTTTCTGCTTGGAATAAAGAAAATGTTTGCAATTTCCAAAAACCAAACCAAATAACAAACCAAAAACCTAGACTGGGAAAGCTGCCTTTTGCAAGGCATAGGTCTGATTGAGAAAGGTTCATCTGCTGTATGTCAATGGAAGTTGTCTTTGTTATTTCTGCATTTTAATTAAACTGATCTTTATACAAAGGTGGTGAAACCAGAATTCAGTTCACAATGAATTATGACCTCCCAGTGCTGGATTATGGTGCAAGAACAAACACCCGTGAGACATTGGTTCCACTGCTGGGCAAGAGATGCCATAAATAAACCTTGCTGCTCCTTAACATACTTATATTTATGACCTTTTACATGCTCTGAAAAGCAAGTCAGGCACTTGAATATATGGCATTGTTTCCCCAGGAGAAGACTAATGTGCAGGTATTGGCAGGGCTGGTAGATGTGCTTTGCTCCACCAAATGGCCAAAGCAGAGGAGTTAGGGAGGAGGGAGCTCAAGAAAAATATGTTTCTGTGAGCTTGCAATTGTTAGAACTGCATGTTCTCCCTCTGTGCTTTGTTTTTAAACTATCAGCATAACTTTTCAGATGAGTTAATGTGAAAAGTAAACACTCGTTTAGAAAAATTGATTAAATACCTTAGAGTGTGTGCGTAGGGAACTGGATTCGAGTGACAGCTTTATAAGCGGTGCTTGCTAATTCCTGACAGCTCTCATTAGTTACTGATCCGAAATTAATACAGCCAGAACCACCAGGTGCAGACCAGGCTCCTGTGTGCTGGTTGCTTAACAAGTATTGAGCAAAAGATTGTTCAAGTCCCCTAAGTCTGAACCTGTTTGGATGCCAAATCATTTGTCATTTTAAACCCCGGTTTGGTCAGCAGGCGGCTTGATGTCTAGGGAATAGACAAGTATCTTCCTTAGTTAGTATCTGGAGAATGGTGAATATCAGGCAGTGTGTTTGTGTGCCCCTTGCACAAAAATTCCATAATCCTTTAAAACCTTTTCTCAAGTTGTGGAAGGAAACCATTGAATTCAAAAAGCTGCCTCTGTTGTGAGAAGTAAACAGGTCTTTCTGCTTCGGACACTGGATGGTTTGGGCTGAAGTGGAACTAACTTTCTTCACAGTGGCTGGTGTGGATTTGTGCTGAACACAGGGTTGATAATG
>NW_008666462.1:15556-26638 GCF_000695815.1 Acanthisitta chloris | reverse complement strand
CTGTGTGGTTCTTGGCTGGGGTTAAACTATGGCAAAGTAGGAGAGTTTCTTGGAGTGGTTTCTCAAAGTGTTACCTTTGCTCACATTTTATCTCATTTTCTGCAACTGTTCATTGCTCCTTAACTTGTTTAGCTCCAGAAGCAGTTTCTGGTCAAGCAGGTGATCCACCTGGCTGTTAGCAAACCAGAGCTGCAGCCACCAGGCACTTTGCTGCCTCATCTGGAGGTGTAGTCACAGCAGTGCTCAACTTAGCACGTTACTCACCATGTAAAGATGTGATCAGCTGCTCTGTCCCTAAACACAGCAGTCTGTCTGGGCTGTCTGGTGCTGTTTTTCAGACATACTGAAAGCACCACGAGGCATTAAAGACATCCCAGGCTGCTGCATGTAGCAGCTTTGATAGGCTTTTTAGGTTCCCATCAAAACGTCAGCACTGTTTGCAGTTTTACTCAGCTGGTGACTCCCATTCTGCCTGAGTCAGGCAGAGCTCATGGTTAGCCTCTCCGGCTAATTCACAGGCCTGCCTGGACATTATCCTGTCTCCTGCAGGAGGCAGCAGCGTCTGTATTTTAGAGTGTACTGATCCTCTGCAAACATCAGGGAAGGACTTTTCTGCAATCCTTAAGCCCTTTTGCGTCTTCTGAAGCCATACAGATGTGATGTCAGATAAAATGCTCTATTACTTCTATTGGATTGGAAGACGGATTCAAAACTCTGGGGCCTTGCTTCAATAGTTACAGTAAAATGCAGGCTAAAATAAATTGATGGACTGAGGAAGAGGGGGGATTACTTAGGGTTGGTTTTGGGTTTTTTCTTTCCTCTGTGTTGTGGGATATGGTGACTTTTTGGATGAAAACAGAACCACAGAATGGCTTGAGTTGGAAGGGACCTTGAAGATCACCTAGTTCCAGCCCCCCTGCCCATGGCAGGGACACCTTCCACTAGACCAGTACCTAAAGGGCCTTCAAAAAAGCTGGAGAGGTCATGTAGTGACAGGACAAGGCATGTAGTGACAGGACAAGGGAGAATGGCTTTAAACTGAGTGTAGATTAGATATTAGGATGTAATTCTTTATTGTGAGGGTGGTGAGGCACTGGAACAGGTTGCCCACAGAAGCTGTGGATGCCCCATGCCTGGAAGTGTTCAGGGCTGTATTGGACAGGGCTTTGAGCAACCTGATATAGTGGAAGGTGTCCCTGCCCATGGCAGTGGTACTGAAACTTGATGATCTTTCAGCCTCCCTCCAACCCAAACCATTCTGTGGTTCTATGAAATAACTGCCCAGCATTCATGTCTCTCTGGTGTTTAGTGACACAGTGATCACACTCCTATGGATACAATAGAGTTTGCACATCTTCTGTCTCAGATGTATCTTCACCCAGCTAACTCATTACCAATTGGCCAACTCGTTACTTTCCAGTCTGTTTTTATTGCATCCATGGGCTGCTCCACGGGACATTTCATGCAGACACATGGTGGCATCAATGTGCTGGGAGAGGAGGAGGAAAGGCCAGTCTGGGCTGAGCCAGGCTCTGCCAGGCTGTGCCTCCTGCATCCTCCTCTCTCCCAGGAGCCAAGCCTGGGCCTCTGCAGGCAAAGCACCTGGGTGGGAAACACAAGGGACTGTGAACAGAGTAATAGTGAGCCACCAGTGTGGCTCACCCTCTGCTCTGTTAGCCTCTGCGAGAGGTGCCCTAGGCCAAGTTTATGTATCTGTAAATCTTCCTCCTCTTCATTCATGGGTGAAAAGAGGAGCATTGGGTGTTTGCATTGAACCTTTAACTTGGCCCAAACTTATGTATTTTTGGCAACTCGTTTATCTCAGCAACAAAGATGAAGCAGACTAGACTTTAACTTCACTTAAATCCTCAGAAGCTTTCATCCATTCTATTCTTGTGCCCTTATGTTGATCTGGATATGTTTGGATCTGCAGATAACAATGATCACAGTTGTCCTTTAAGTCCAGCCCAGCAAGGCAGGACTAAAGAAGCTGGAAAACGTCTGGACAAAATGGTGGCGTGAGGCAAGTAGATGTGGGTCTCTTTTGTAATCAGATGGACAAACCATGTTACTGTCCCAAAGCTGTTCAGACACAGCAGTTATGGATTGTTTTCCCCATTTGCCTCCTGCCTCAAACAAGGATGTTTTACCTCTCTACATTTTTGTTCATAAATGATCTCAGCAGATGCTTCTTGTGGGTTTCTCTTTTGGGAAATCTCACGGAGATGCTTCAGACATTGGTTCTTACACCCTGTAGACTCCTAATTGTGGTGCTCACACAGGCTGAGACTAGCTTTCCATTTATGATGGTTAGCTGTATGCAGATCTTGATTGGGGCAGCAGCAGGGCCGTGGAATTGGGGTGTGTTCAATGGGGCTACAATGGGGCAATCCACAGGTGTGACCCAGAGGTGACATTGCTACCCTCAGTTGGGCTTCCCCCAATAAGCTGGAGCAGCTAGATCCCAATTTGCTCAACTGGGCAATGACCTGGTCTAGCATTAAAAGCATGTCCCTGCAGCAGGACACAGTGAGCAGCTGAAGGCAGAAATCTCCATGGGTGCTGGAACAAGTTGGTGGGGAACTATAGTTGAGGAATAGGAGCACCTGGTTACTACTGCCCTGCACCCATTGCTGCTTGGGACCAGTGCAATTCATTTGCATTTTACATGCTGCACAGGTTAAACAAAGGTGCAAAGAGGAAGAATGAGATGTTTCTGAGTTTTGTCCCTGTAATTGTAAGGGCTTCTAATTTCCACCAGAGGAACCAAGTCCACCATGGGCACCATTCTGCCCTTGTAGGCCTATCACAGAAAGAAATGCCACAGCAACTCCAAATATTTGATCATCTTACAGAAAAGGGACGTAAGGTGGCCTAAAGGAAAAAGTATGAAAACAAATGAGGCCATTTACAGTTTTAGTTGAAATCCTCTCAAGCATTTTCATAGGAGAAGGGGAAGCAAGGGAAATTGCTGCTGAAATGGAAATGTTTCATTCGGTGGAAAATTCTGACAATTTCCAAAAACATGAAAGACTGCAGTCAAAACAGGAGCTGTCATGCCTCTGAAAAGTCACATTTTACATTTGCAGCTGTCATTCTCATCTTAGGGCTGAGATCCCGAGATGACCCTTCAGCCTCCTCGCCCTGGGAGGCGTTGGCATTGCTCCTTGTGGGAGAGGGTGTGATCCTGGCCTCTAGGAAAGCTGAAGGATACAGGGAGCAAAGTGCAACTCTAGTCTAAAGACCCCATGACTTTCATACCCAGGTATCTGTTGTAGTATCTCAAAGAGCAGATGCAGTTTCTATCAAACCCCACAATTTTGGAAAGTCCTGTTTACATCAGAAGCAGTTTCTATTAACAGTTAATGAATTAATGAGATTCCTTCCAGGACTGATGCACAACAGCCTTTTCCATGTGACTGATGCTTTGTCCTCTCTTCTGCAGAGGTAATAAACATGAGAGGAGGGAGCCATGTAGCAGTCTTGGGCAAGGATGCTTGGAGTAAAGAGGGGGCCAGGAGATGGGCAGAGGCAGCCAGAATGAGTAGGATGCATCCAGTCACTTCTAATTCCTGCTTTTTATGTCCCAATGAAGCTGATCACATAAGATACCAATCATGCTATCCATGGTAAATGAAACCTTGCAGAGATTTGCGGCACTGCCTGTCCCTTCTGTTGGCAAAGCACACTGTCCCTCAGCTGACTGGACTGGACAGAGTTACTGGGGTAATGTTTCACACATGTAAACTGTTCTTCAATCATTTGTCTGAACGCATCATCAACAGAAACACTTGCCTTCCTCAGGTCTTTAAACACGTTCATATCTTCTTCTTTATTTTATTGTTCAACTTACTTTGCTGTCAGCTGTTCTTCTGACTCAGTCCTGGGTTGGTCGTACAGGAGTTTGTAATAAAGGGGATGTATTTTAAATGTTTCTAAGCTGTGAGCTGAGCTTTGATAATTCCTACTTGCCAAACATCATCTTCCAAATACTGGTGAATTGAGCCTTCAACACCAAAGGAAAATCCATGTCCTTCACATGAGCATGGGTGGTGTAATTTTGGTGGGTTTGTTTGCTTTTTGTTTATATCTATACAACCCACAGGGGTACTGGTTTATTCTGGGTCTTCAACTATACAGCAGCACTATATGTAGTAACTATAGTATCATAAAATCATTCAAAGATCTTAAATGTGGAACTTACCAGATTCTGGGGTGACTGAGTCAGGTCAAGGGAGGTGATTTCTCTCTCTCTACTCCACTCTCAACATAAGAAGAATGTGTACCTGTTACAGCAACTCCAGAGGAGGGACACAGAGATGATCAGAGGGCTGGAGCACCTCTGCTACAGAGACAGGCTGAAAGAGTTGGGGCTGTTCAGCCTGGAGAAGAGAAAGCTCCAGGGAGAACTTACAGCACCTTCCAGTACCTACAGAGACCTACAATAAAGGCAGAGAGGGATTTTTTACAAGGGCATGTGGGGATAGGATAAGAGGTAATGGTTTTAAACTGAACGAAGTCATGATTAGATTAAATATAGGGAAGAAATTCTTCCCTGTGAGGGTGGCACTGGAACAGTTGCCAAGAAAAGCTGTGGACACTCCATCCCTGGAAGTGTTCACAGCCAGGTTGGATGGGGCTTTGAGCAACTTGGTCTAGTGGAAGTGTCTCCTGCCCATCTGCACTCTGGACACAGCTCCACACCTGCCAGCCAAGGCACCAGTGGAAGCTCTTACCACCCTTGTCTACCTATCCTAAAGGTTATCATCCTTAGCACCAGTACCACTCCTTGTTGAGTTTGGCAATAAGCACAGGGCATGAACAGCACTCAGCTGCTGTCCCACAGGGCTTTTACTAGCTGGATAATTCTTCGTGACTCAAGGAGGGCTGGTCTTGAGGAGTGGTTTGATGGCAGAGCTATTAAAAGTGATGCTACCTTTGGACTGAGACAAAAGACAAGGAGTTTGATGCTAGATCTGAAAGCACTTTATGCTGCTTGCAACGAGTGCCTCCAGCTTCATCTGCTGGTGAGTCACTTAGGAGTGTCTAATTCTGTGACTCTTAGGAAACAAAACTTTAGCAACCAGCTCTTCTGTTTGGACTGGTGTGAGGAAGAAGTCAAGGGCTTAGTTCACTGCAGCCTGATGCAAAGCAGTGTCAGATGCTTCCTTTCCAGTTTGGTAATGTTTTCTAGCAAGCTTGCCCTAGTGTAGAGGTTTGGCAGCTTGCAGAAAAGCTGTGAATGGAACATGCTGTTATGTCACTTGAAATCTTGGGTAAGGTATTCACCAAGCATAAGTCAGTAGAGACCCTGTGTTTCATAGGTAATGAATCACTTCTCATACACAGTGATGGATGCTGTGATAACACAGCACAGCATGTGTGTTACTGAGCAGTACTGAAGTACTATCATGTCCCGAGATCCGCAGTGCTGGGTTTGCATCCTGCCCTCTCTTGTTCCTCCATCCCTGCTCACATCATCTGGCTCTGGAGAGCCTCTGGCATCAGGAACCCAGCAACTCCAAGAGCACAAGCAGCTGAAAGAGGAGAGTGGAGTGCAATTCCCTTTTGCTCATCCTCCTTCCTACACTCATCTTCTCTTCCACACTCAAGCTGAGGAGTCCCCCAGGGTTAGATTGCCATCAAGGAGGAAGTGTAGGATGGAGGATGAGCAAAAGAGAATTGCACCCCACCCTCCTCTTTCAGGTGCTTGTGCTCTTCGAGTTGCTGAGTGGTCTCAGCCTTTGAATAATGAACTGGGGAAGGTGCTGTGTGCTATGAAATGCCTATAGAAACAGACTAGGTCCATGATCTGAGATTTGACACAACAAAGCTAAAATTATTTCCTCCTTACTCTTTATTTTTGCAAAGTTAAATAATTTGTCTTGTCGCAGTAGGGCCAGGATTTCAACTGAAGATTGAGAGACCTGAGGCAAGGTTCAGACTTAGACCCAAAGCTATAACAGCTTGGGAACTGTCTGGATGCTATTCTTGGCCCTTTCTCTGACTCCTCCTCTGACTTCTCTGTCTCTGTTATCTCTCAGTTAATACAGGATTATTCTGCTAAACCACTTTAATACAGGACTTTGGAAAAGGCTGGAGAAAACCCTTAAAATATCGATGGAAAAACCATGGAGTTCTCACTTTCTAGAAATGTCCATATATAGATAAACTCAGGCAGTCTCCAAGTGGATTTATTTATCCTAGCAGATTGCATGCTCTATGGCTTTCTCCAACGATCCTCTGCTCCTCAGGTTTACATTCCCAGGGGCTGATTCCTGAAAAATCAGCTTTGAAGAACATGTTGTGACATATCTCCGCCAAGAAGTACAAGTCTCCCTGTCCTGGCTTTATAGCCTGTGTGTTGTCAGATCACCTAAAAGGAGCTGAATCCACTAATGCTGTTAGTGTTGCAGACTGGCAGCAAGATGAGACTAGCAATGTGCTTTGTGCAATGTGCATACCACACATGCATAGCTCCATGTGCTGTTGCTGCTATGTAGCTCTTTCTAGCACCTTTCCCCACAATATTTCTGTTGTTTAATGTATCTATTAACTTTCAGAGAAAACACAAGAGGTGGAGAAATAATGCTTTTTGTGGGAAAACTGAATCATGGCATTATGTGACCTTTTCCCAGTCTCTTCGAAGCTCACTGATGTAGCTGAGGGACAGTTTAGAGCTCCTTGTTCCCAGCTGTTTGTACTCCTGCTCTTGTCAACAGTGCTGCTAGCCTGGGTGATATCCTGTTTGCCAGAGTACTTTGATGTGTGGGGCAACTCACTGGGGGTTTATCTGACATGAGGGTGCTCTTGCTTCTTGTGGAGGAGTGCCACAGCCATGCCATGCTCAAAGTTGGTTTGTTACTTACCTGCTTTGTGTCCAGGCTTGATGGCAATCCCCCCTCCTTGCCAGAGCCACATAGGATGGGGTGGCTGGCAGCATCCTGACTTGCTCCCTGTTCTGCCCTGGCACAAAAGCCCTGCATGAATTTCTATCCCCTGCAATGAGTCTAGGATTGCAAAGTTCCCAGAAAAGGCCATTCCTCCCATGGTGACAGAGCAGGACTGCAGCCCAGTACAAATCCCTTTGGGAGATCCTCTTTTTCTTCTGGCAGCTGCCAAATGACACTGATGCTTTTGTCCCTGTCCCCATTTCCTCCCTGTGACTCCAGCTGGACTAGTGCAACCTGCTCACCTGCTGTATGAAGTGACCTTTCTCTGGGTAGTGTGTAGCTCCAGCTCTTTGTTTCCACAGGGTGCTGCCCATCATCTGCAGAAGAGAGCAGAAAGCTGACACACTGTTGTGCCTTTCACTTGCAGAGTGATTGGTAGCTGCAATGGCTTCCAGTTAGCCAATGGCTTTCTCAGCGACTAGAAGTGTCTGCAGATTTCCCAAGCCTGCTTCTGGGGCTGGGCAGGGACAAGTGTAGGCTGGGCTGGTCCACATGCACCAAGGCTCTGCAAGGGGCAGTGCAGTTCTGTCTTTGCTGGCAGGACCACCTCCTTCTCTCATCATCAATGCCAAGGTAAACCTTGAGCAGCTCTGGTGTCAGCATTCAGCCAATGCCAAGCAGAAAGGTCAGAGCCAGGAGCAGTGCTGCCTGGACATAGCCCATGCCTGATGGGTGCCACTGGAGCCTCCCTGGGAACTGGCTTGGAGTATCAGTTGGATCCAGGGCGATGATGTGAGGAGATAGGTGTTTTAGGACTGCTTTCTCTCCCAGCAAGGGCATGGTTTCTCAATTTATCCCAATTAAAATAATGAATAAGGATGATTGGTTTAACCAAAAATATTGGGAGTATTCTTTTAACCACAGAAATCAGCTTTAGTAGCAACATTTTATAAACAGGGCTCCAAAATAGGCTTCACTCACCATATTTGTGTACCACCGTGGCCTAGATTGCACTTGGCCTCCCTCCAGAAACCCACTTGATATCCATGAGAGATTCCAACAGGGAGGGTATCCAGGCTGTGCAGTAGCCACTGTCACTGCTCATCTGACAAAAGGGATTTTTTTCTCCCCTGCTCAAATCAGAGGGATATATTTTATAGTTAGGATCAGCAATGACCGGAGAAACATTCAGCTCTTATGTGTGAGTCTGAGCCCTAAAGAATTCTTGCAAGAAGATGACATTCAGCACCAGAAAGAAGTTGATTTTTAGATGGTGTGACTCGACCTAAATAGCACCCTATAAACCATAAATAACATAGTTAATAGCATTATGATTTTTGTGGTATCATCTTCCCATAGCATGGCTTCAAGGTCGTGCTGCTTCTTTTTGTGTTCATCTGACAGGATGACTAAATTCTTTATCAAATGCTGGTTTGTAGCTGAGAGTCTTGTGTTTCCTGATGATAGCTCTTACCCTGGTTTCCCCACATGTTCCAAATATTTGGTAGAAGAGCAGAAAGGAAAAATCCCTGAAGGACCAGGACCTCTGCAGAACAGCCCAATCTCACTGCTGGGGTGTGTATCTAGTAGAGAAAATCTATACAAGTTAACTAATTAGGAGCACTCATATCTCAGCTCTCAGCTTGCACCCCTCTACCGTCATCTCAACAGTGATGAATTCCAAAAATAGAAATTAGGAATGCTTTGTGCTTGCCGGTTTTTAAATGTGGGAGTTTCACATTTTCAGGTGCAACTGCAGGTTTCCCTGCAGCTTTGAAGAGGCTTGAAATAGACACCTGAGGGTAAAACCACACAGTGTCTTTTGCCCACCCCTACCTGAACAGTGGGGACTGCTGCTTAATCAGCTGAGTCCAAAGCATGAGCTCGATTGAGGTGTGAGAAAATTATGGAAAGTGCCTCTGCTGGTGAAGTCTGACAAAAGGAAACAACTTTGTTCTACACATAGAATGTGAAAGGTAAGAGAACAAGGCAGATGAAGTAATTTCATGTCAAAGTTTTGTCAGGGAAATGTATGGGACTTCATACCTCTATTACTGAGGGCTTTAAGCTTCTAATCCCAGGGAATCTAATTTCTGGAAAACATGGTGATAAGGACAGAAAGGAGGAAAACTCTTCACCAAGTAAGATGTTGCTCCATCGGCAGAGAATGAATACAGAGGGACTCTGTAGAGACCCAACAAGGAAATCAATCCAGTGTGAGACTTCACACTAATGAGTGTAATGGGGTTTTAAGCTTGGTTTTTCTAGGTGGGGTTTGGTTGTTTTTGGTTTGGTGATTTGGATGGTTTTTAAAGTCTGCATGGTGACTTCTGTGTCCCTTAAACAGGCTACTTCTTCAAACAGACTTGACCTCACAGTGAAAGCAAGCCAGTGTCTTTTCATGGCTCAAGGTCTAAATGTTGCCAAGAGACAAACTATTTATAGGCTTAACACCTGACTAGGTGTTAAATAGCTCTGGCTGATAAACCTTTGGGTGCAAAAGTATCACTGCAGACTGAGACTGGACTGAAAACCCAAAGACCTAGAATTCTAGAAAGGATTTGGACAGTATTTAAGAGGCATTTAACCAAGTGCATGTAATGCATCTCCTCTAAGGTGTGTGTAACTCAGCAGGACTAGAGACTTTGGTAATGATAGATAGGATCTTTGTCAGTATGTAAACAATGCAATAGTGAATAAATGTGTTTAAATACAGCATTAAAACATAAATGGGTCTATCTAAACCAAACGAGCTTTCTGCAAGCTGGATCTATGTTTAACAACATCCACTGGATGGTGGCCCCCCTCATTCTAACACAAATATTCCCCTGACCCCAGTATATTTGTTATAAAAGCAAGAGGAAAAAATATCAAAGCTTGTTGGACTGATTTGCTTGTTTGGAGAAGCTGACAGAGCATAGTTGACCTTAAACATGGTAGGGGGGACGGTCAGGGAGCAGGACTGTATTCATTTTATAGTGTAATAAAAGTTTCAACATATCACAACCCTCTTGGTTGCCGTGCTTGGGGCTACAGGGGTCACAACAATTTGCTGAAAAACACTAAGCTATAAAACAGTCTGGAGCCTCTTCTACTGCAACTCTAATCCTCTAATAAAGAAGTGGATAAAACCAGACCGTGTCACTCACAAAAGGGTGAAAGCAGAAGTTCAGAGCTGTCTCCCATCCACATTGTTCTCATGCAGGCATGTGCTCTAGAACCGTTTCAGGGCAAGGTCCACAGTCACCTGAAGGAAGGAAATCCAATCATAGTCAAAACACAAGTCCTGTGGCCTGAGGATGTGCCTGTGTGGTCTGAGAAAAGTACTAAGGAAGGCCAATAGGCTGCAATTTGTCCAGGAAGGTTTCTTCAGGTTAGCTCCACCTGAGTGTTCTATGGTTGTGTGGAGCCAGGAGCAAAACAGAGCTAACAGCCAACGATGGAAATGAGAAGCATGGATGTCAGGAGGCTCAGGATGCTTATAGCCACTTTCAGCCCAGTCTGTGCTTGCAGTGATAATGTGGTGGAGCCATCCAAGCCTCACTACCTCTTCCACAGGCTCAGCAGCCCTGTTGACAGTGGGACATGGCTGGAGACTGCAGGTCAAAGAGCTTCCTGTGCCAGAGGCATACTTTAGACCCCACCTTCAATAGCAAGCTCAGCAAGGTAGAAATGAAACATGCTTTGTGAATTCTTTCAGAAACTTCATGTCATCTTGGCCTAACCCAATTCTTGAGCAGACAACATCATCAATTAATTGCTGCAATGCTGCTAATCTGCACTATGCAGTCCTCACTTACTTGCTTCCCAAGCACAGTTGTATTGGTAAGTTGAAGAATTCTGTCCCTTGTGCTGGTATCATCTGGAGAAGGGTGTGCTCCTAGTTCCCAGCCATAAAGCTATGCAGATCCCAGGGTCAAACTGAGGGAGGGGATCTGTGTCCCTCATCCTCTACCTACCACTTGACAGAGCTGACCAGGCACACAGGCTCAGCCCCATGAAAGTGGGTCTGACTTGCTCCTTGCTGTTCCTGCCATCAGCTGCACCCCAGCAGACTTCTGCACAGCTGATTGCTGGTGACCACAAGTACCAGACCCAGCTCAGGAGCAAAGGGAGGCAGTGTCAGTTGCTGTTATTACAGTAAAGGAGACAGCAGGTGACTTACAGCAACACTTGCTGCAATTTGACA
>NW_008666462.1:6096-15539 GCF_000695815.1 Acanthisitta chloris | reverse complement strand
CATATTTTATATTTAGCAACTTTCCTCTGTAGCTTTTGCTACCTACAAAGAAAATGAAGAAACACACAAGAATATTTTAGAAGAGTTAGTTCAAACAGTAAGAATTAAATATGTTGTTAAAGGGGTCTTTTGGTGCCAAATGAGCTTTTAATTGTGTAATATTTCATTAAGAGGATTTCCATAATGTTGGAGGAGTATATAAAACAGATATACTTTGCAGGGGTAATCCATCAGTTCTCACAGTTCAGCTTCCCAGTGGTCTCCTAAAAAAAATAATAGAAATGGTAATAATCATAATACTTAATAATAGCAAGTTTTAATGTCCTGTAGTACTAGACAGTAATGACATGCACTCCCAAGTATTGCATGCAGTGTTCCCAAAAGGCAGACTTGGACCACACAGGTGCAGCAGGGATTGCTGAGCAGAGCAGGGGAGCTGAGAGCCTGTCTGGGACAAGGAGAACTTGGCTGGCACACCACTAGTGACAAAGTATCCCAGGGTGGATACCAGTGCTTTCTATAAATAAAGCAAGGGCATAACAGCAGGGAGAACGAAGAGCCAGTTAAGCTAAAGGACAGAGTTGCCAGCAAAAAAATAAAGGGACATGAGTCAATTAGAAGAAAGCTTGTAATCAGTGGAAAGAGGTCTTGAACAATATATTACTGGGTGTAATGGGAGCTGGGGCTAGAGCCATGTCCAACACCATCCCTTTGCATACTGTCATTGCAAGCTATAGCCTCTCAAAAGCCCTCTAATGCTGGAGGTGCCTAAATCACTTAGGACTCTCCCAGGCATCAAGAGGCTGCAGGCTCTGTGTCACCACATGCCTATTAGTGCTCAGGCTGAGCAGCTTCAAGTTCTTCCCTGAGCCTCATCAAAAGTGGCTGATCTACAGCTGATGCCCTGAGGGTTAAACCTGGAGAGCTTCTCACCATGGTCAAGAGCCACTGTATTTTAATCACAAATAGAGCAGGGGGAGGCACTGCTCCATTAACCACATTTTTACACTTGTGATTTATTGACAACCAGGTTAGATAACAGGGGTTAATCCCCAATGACTGCAGAACGAACCTGAGCTCCCAGATTTTGAGTCCCCTTTGGCTTTAAATCAGCATTTTTCTTGTCCAGATTAGCAGTTCTTGCAGCCCCTGACTGTGTTTAGTCCAGATTTCCTTGCTCCTTTTTGATGGGTCTCATTATATTCTGAATGACGATTGTACATAGTGTTTACTAGCAACAGAGGACAAGACTTAAAGATGCTGCAAGTCCCTTTTAGTACCTCAATGCTGTTACCAATACTGTACTATCAAGCTTATTTATTTTATTAACTGAATAGCTAGAAAAACAGAGACGCACTAAGTCTGATGAGACTGTGTGCAGACAGGGGCAACTCTGTATTGCACAGTCTGTTATCATGGCAGGGCAAATTAGCCCTTAACTGACTCCATTTTTCAAGTTCTGCTACCAGTTTGTCTTTCTCTCCCCTTTGTCATTTCATTCAACTCTATTGCTTGGTAGTTTGTGCTGATCATTTCCTCTTCACACCATTAGTCTCAAAAAAACCTTATCAAAATTAAAAGCTTGATTCCCATTCTGGCACAAAAGAATGAAATGCTGCATTTTACAGGTGGATGATACTGGGACTTGGTAAACTGCTAGATTATCCAGTGTCCTGGACAGATTTACTAGCTTCCAGCAGATCAAGCCCCAAACAATTGAAGTGTTCACATTGGGAATGGAGTATGGGGAAAGATGTTCATGCAATAACTGGCCCCAGAGTCATTGCTAAAGCCAACCCGAAGGATTTTACAGCACAAGCAAAGACCTAGATTGCAGTCCATGCAGGCTGCAACACTGACTCACGGGTCATGGTGAATGAAGAAAGTCACTCCTGCCACTGCATGCAGGTTGTCCCCCAGAGAAAGAGTGAGCACACTACTCTCCCTTGGAGAAAGACTATCATTTGCTGCAATTCCCTTGCTCCAGTGGACTGTGCCTGTTGCTTAAATTTCCTACTTATTGCAATGTCCATGAATGTGCAAACACTCCCTGTGAACAGCCAGAAGAGAGTCACAAAGGGATGAAGCAGGACTAAGCTCTGATGCCAGGGCTCTCCTAGTACAGAGGAGAAGGATGCTTACATCTTGATGCTGTCTGTGATCAGCTCTGCTCTCTGCTGGGATGCAATTTCTTGCCTCTTGGCAACAAGCTCTGCTGTGACATGATTGACTTTGACCTCTCTTTAGATGCAGAGTCTTCTGGAGCATATTTGCTCTACCTTCCAGTGTCTTGCTGGGGACCTACCAACAGAACTGACTTTGCAAGCCAGTAAAGGCACACAGCAGATTTCCTTGCACCTACACAAAGCCAAGTCAGAGTACAATATGTCTTTGTCCTAAAGTTGGTCAAAATGTCAGGTTCCACCCCTTCACCCTCATAGTACAGTCATACACTTTATGTGGTGACCTCAAACCTGAACAGAAGTGTGATAGCTTTAAAGTCCCTGTTTGGTCAAAGTAAACCATGAGACTTTCTCTGAGCATGCAAGGAGCCACCATGACTCAAGGTCCCATCCTGCCACTGCCCCCAGGAAGCGTAAAGTGGGAAGAAACCTTTCAAGCAGGGTGTAGTTAAGGTGCAGCAAAGGAAGGTGATGGGCTGGGCTGTACTTGCACTGTCATGACCATTGAGGCTGATGGAGGTGTGAGGTGGGTCTGAGCAGTCTTCAGAATCTCAGGTATTCATGGCTAGGTCAATCTGGGAAATGCCCAGAGTGCAGCCATGCACCATATATGGCTGGGTTTATGCTGGTTTTGGTACATATTGATTTAAATAAATAGCAAGTTGTCCATGCTGACTGGTGTGAGACAAATCACTAGGTATGGGCTTAACCTCCAGAAAGGTCTAACCTAGTGTGGGGTTTTCAACTGAGTAGAGGGCATCCTGGTTATCTTTAGGCATTTCGAAGAGCTGCCAAAGTTGGATGATTAACTAACTCTGAAGCTGATGAAACATAAACATCCTGAGAAGCCAGTGAATTTCCCCAAACCTTGCAGTGCCTAAGGAGGTATCATCTCTCTATATCATGATGGAGGAGGGGTGTGAAGTGATGAGACTGTGGAGCATTTCTCATTGCCAACAGTTACATGGCATGAATTTGCTGGGCAGGCACTGAGGCATGTCCTGCTTTCTGCACAGGAGAAGGAAGTACCCAAGGTAGGACTTAAAACATGTCATGAACCAAACAGTTGTCCATAACTGCAGACATTATTGTTGAAGACTTGGAACTAAGATTTATTTCCTTAACACAGCATATTTTTCTTCTTTCATTGCACTGCTGATTTATTACCCTTTTCTCATAATGAATAACTACGTTTGGCTTGCTGCATGTACCAGCATAATTTTTGATGTAAAATTTCCCTTGAGGGAAGAGGCCACATAAAAGCTCAGCTGAAATTTGAAAAGACATTTTGAATCTACTGTATGCTTGGCTTCCTGAACTCATGACACTGCCTTACCTGGGTTGTCAATACACCATAGGAAGGTCATTTTCCTGAAGAACAGTGCACCACGCACTCACTTCTCTAGGGGCCCAAACTTGGATCTAAATGACAACAGACAAATAGCTAGAAACATTTGGGGTAAACTGAGCTGGCACACACACTGTGCACTGAAAGGGCAGTGGATTATTTAATAGGTTTGCTTTGATTTAATGAGAAAATGCTGTTCCCTGAGATTGTCTGACATACACATGAATAGACAAAGAGATTTGTTCGACCTCATGGATGATGGGGACATGAGTGCCACCTCTTCTTCCGTGGGAAAATAGGCAACAGTCAATCAAATTAACCAAAGCATCACCAAAATCATTAATTTCTTACTCCATGTTCACTTGGCTGTACCTGGTGAAATGGCCTTTGGTTTCAGCAGGCATTTTGCCCTTCGAAAAGAGTTCACAACTGACCTTCTCTGTGTAAAGCTCTTAAAGAAGAGATTTATCCAAGGATACGCAGACAAAGCTGAATGTCGTACAGGACAGGCTTCTTTCTGGCCTCATACCCACAATATGTGACTAAGGAGAGCAAGACCTCATCTCTCAGAGAGGATTGGAGGTGACCATTTCTCCTCCCCTCCCCTGGGGATCAGAGGAAGGGACTGTCCGTATGTTAGTACTGATGTACTGTCTATCACGTAGAACATGCAGAGCACAATTGTAAGTCACCTTGGTTATCTTCATTCCAGTCTTGGACACTCTCTGCTGGCAGGTAACACCACAAACGTGGGACAAGATGTTTGCATCAGCCAGGAAATTACTCAATTGTCATGTTTATGAAAAATTGACATTACTTATTTGCCAGCAAAGACTGATCAGGCAACAACTTTTATCAGATTTTTTTGCTGATATTTCTAGCTACAGATTTTTCTGTTGAGACATAATTATTAAATTATTTGACCAAGTCATAAGCTAAATGATGCTGACGTAAATTGAAAGGGAGTTGGTTCTATTTGTTGGTGCTATAATCAGGTTAGTTACAAGAGATGAGGGCAGGATGCATCTCCTTGTCACTAGTACATTTGTCCTCAGCATACTGAATGCAGTGATGGTTTGAAAAGTTCTTTAAAAACTTTTTTAATTGATGACAGGGAAAGTTAGATATTCTGATTTTTATAAAGACTGATTGGTTTCAACAGCAATTACACTACTTGGAACATTTTATTTGACAAAGCAAGGTCATTTCAGTATTTTTCACTATTTCAACATTTCTTTTAGGTTCAATATCAAGTTAAATGGGAATGCAACAAGAAATCTGATGTATTTTGTTAGATTTTGCTTTTTAAATAATAAACACACTGCATGTTTGCAAACAAATCAAGAATTTACTTCTGGAATCAGACCTGAGAAATACCAGGTTGCAGCAATGAGACTTTTCTCCTACATTTCTTAAGCCTGATAGTAGCAATGATTTGTGGTGCATTGTCATGGCATACAATCACACAGCTCTGCTTGATAGTGTATGATAGCAAAGATGTGAAAGGGTTGTGTTGAGACAAAGAAGAGTTCTTTCATTGCTCTGGCATCAGCTGTTTCAATGCCAAAGGGGTTTTGGTCTGAGCATTTACAGAGATGACTGTACTTTGAGATGTTCTGCCTATAAAGTGTTTTTATAAATATATACATCTATGTGGGCAGGGCTCCTTATGAGGAAAAAGTGGACTAAATACAGACTGAGGGAATACAAAACAGATCCGTCCAGCTTCCTGACAAGTTGGTGCAAAGATTATACTTCAGCACTTCACTTGGGGACCAGGCAGCAAGTACATTGCATCATACTGCACAGTGGAGAAAGGCATCCAGGGGGCAGACAGGGATTCCAACAGAGATTCAACACAGAGATTACCAACACCACAGCCTTTATATTGCACTTTTCTTTCAGTTTAACATCACTGCTTAATTCTGAAGATTTGAAATTTTATTAATGTGAGCCCTAGTCCTGATATGGAAGACTGATATGTATTTATCAGTGTAATTCAGAGTGTGATGGTCTCTTGAATGGATCTCTTGGTATGGATGGGATCTAAACAGCTCCTGAGGATTTTCTTCATATGAAATGTTTGTCCTGCCACCTCTGCAGAGATTAATTCAGTGGGGACCACTGCTGGAATACTGGAGAATATACCTGGTCTCATAGGTTTTACAAAAAGGAAAATGAGATATGAGCCCAGCTACTGATTTTCCACTGGGCACAGAATAAGCCTAGAAGATGTGAGATGAAAAATGAGGCTTCTGTTCCAGGATTAGTGCTATACAAAATGTCTTAAGTGATCTTATGCATTTAATTTTTTATAGTTATAAATTTTGGGAGTCTGGAGTGTTTTATTACTGGGGGTAGAGGTCTTTGAAGACAACTGGAAGAGAATGGTCTTGAAATTTTCAAAAGTAATGGACATGTCTGGTACATTGCTGATTCTTTTGATGAGATACTCTGTTGGAAAAAAATGCTGCCGACACACAGGGGAAGGACTGTGCCTCTCGACCTTTTTCAGAATTTTGGGAAGGCTGATGAGCAAGTCAGCTAGATATAAGCATCTAGGCAAGTAGGTTTGTGCAGCAATTTAGATAAAGAAGGTTGGTGCATGTATTTGCCAGAGCTCTGTGCTATGTAAATAGATACCACAGTGGTGGGCACATTATAGCTGAGGGATAGATTAGATGGATTCAATGTGTGAGCAGCAGCTGCACATACTCAGTTTTCAAGATCCATCCTAGGCTTTTCTGGGGCTGAGTCAACCAGTTGTGCACATATGTGTCCTATTATGCATGGTGTTCTGTCTTTTTATTTTTATTGACTCCATATTATTTGCTATAAATTCTGATTTTGCAATGATGAATCAACTGCCTTCTACAATCTGCTGTGCTGTTGCCATGTTGCAAAACAGATTTAAATTCAGTCAGTGCCTACTGACATCATCCTAGTTTGTTTTTAGGTTCTGGGATGCCACCCTTAAATATACAGCACTAAGTTTACAGATAGAACTGCTTTACATGCACAGGAAAGTAACTACTCAAGCATTCTTACATTTTGTCCTAAATTATTTAGAAACAGTGCCATTTCTGAGAACCTCCAAGCACCATGTTCCCCATCAAGGTTTCCTCTTTTATTTGCAAGGGTATGGTGGGGCTTGAAGTCACCTACCTGAATTCACCCAGCTGGGTCACAAAACATTTATTTGCTCTTCTACACCTGCAGCAAATACCTCATCTGGGATTGCTGCAGACCCCTGGTTGCTCACATTAAGTTAGGAGTGCACTAGTGTCAGGGACCAAAGGAAAGGTTGTCTGGCTCAAAACAACCAGTTGGGAAAAAGGTGTGTATGGGAACAGGTCGAGCTCTGTGTAGGTTTGGCAGTGGCTGCTCCCCCCCAACTGCAGGTTGCACTGAAAAGGCCTCGGTGACCATATGGCCCTGATGTGAGCCTTGAGATGGTGGTGTTTGACCACGTGGCCTTGCTGCAAGCTCTGAGATGATGCCAAAGCTCCTGGCGCTGCCTAAAGCACAGGTACAAGTGTGAGCTCAAACTGGGACAGGCCCTGGGCAAAGGGAACGGATAAAAGGACAGTGAGATGTGCACGTCACGGTGTGCCCCACTGCCCTGGGGTGGAAGTTGATGAGACAACACTGGATCCACGGGTGGTGACTATCTACCTCCCTTTCTCATCTATTTTTCTCTTCTTCTCTCTACTTTTCGCTTTTGCTCTCTTTTTTCTCCTTTGTAACATATTAAGCTCCAAGCCCACTGGGCAGTATCCCCATAAGTACTCGCTAAGTGCTTTGCTCAGTGCCTGGCTAAGGGTTTTGTTCTCTCAGGGTATGCAGAGTTAAAGTTTGCACAGAATGTTTGAATGCTGTGAAGTTTACTGATTTTCCTTTTGCCAAGTGTCTTATTCCACATGGGTGACCCAAAGTTCCTAAGTAAAAATTATTTGGTTTTGAACCTCCTGAGAACTGAGGTTTTCTCCCGTGCACTGCCCAGAGTAATCCAGAATTACTTTCCCCTAAACCCACTGAGCAGGCTGGGATGTTACAACTAGGAGCCTTTCCCAACACACTGTGCTCTGTGTACTAAGCTATGTCCATTTTGATGGCTACTCCTGCAGAGGGAGGGAGCAGAGTTGGGGGAGAAAAGTTAACAGCCTCTGCTTCCATCAACACAACCAAACCTGCTTTGTTTTAAATGTACCAAACTGCAATTTGGGGCAATATAAATGCCAAGGTGGGTGCAAATCCTCTGCCAATCTCTGCTGAGCAGAGGGAAGCTGTGGGGAGACATATTCCTGGCCACAGCCACAGCCCCTGTTCCCAAGGCAGCCTTGGCCATGTCAGGCAGAGATGGTGAGCCAGGTGATCACAAACCTCAAGGCTTGCCCTGGTGTTTCTTCTGAATGTCACTATGTAGAGATATGCCAAGTCATGGTAATACTCTTGTCTGGACAAATGTCCCTTTCCTGACACATGCAATGCCTTGGGGGAATTTTCAGTCTGAAAGCTTCAAAATCAACTGCAAAAAAATTTCAATATAATCAGTTCCCAGGATAGAGTCAAAATATAAATGATACAAACAGACTTGGAGGGTTAGGATTAGATTTCTTTGATTTTTTCAGAAGCTGTTTGACTTGCTTGGTGCTGTCCTTTCTTCACACAATTCCTAGTCCTCTCTTTGCATCTGTGGTGCGTCTGTGCATATTTACTGCAGTGTGTGGGTTTCTTTTAAGTCTTCCTCCAAATGGCAGTTCTCTCAGAAATATTTTGTTTCATTTGCACAGCAAAGTGTGTTTTTCCTCTGTGAAACAAGGAAGAGGTGCAGAGTCCCATGCTTATGTCTGTGTTATGCCATTTTAGTTAGATGTAAATGTAGCTTTATTTTTGTATAATTTATTTTGTTTCTCTCTATGTATGCATACTGTGCTGCTAGAATTTATGATGATTTTTGTCCTCAAGTATGCTTAACCAATACACAACTCTGACCTGTCCACCCACAATGGTAAAGACACATACTTCCTACAATAAACTCTTTTTTTTTTCTGCTTGTTCCAATTCAGCCTAACCACCTGCACACTTATTTTTTATATTTCATTGATGTCCTGCTCATTCAGAGCAGTGGACTCTGTGCACCACTGCACAGAGTGGTGGACTCTGTGCAACAGGTCCTTTCCAGGTCTATTGGTAATTGTGGTTAGAGGTGAATTACCCTGAACCATATGGCATCAGCAGAGTTTTTCACTCATCTCCAAAGACCCTGAAGTCTTATTGCCTGTTCTTTATCAGGCACAGGATATAGACCTGGAGTTTAAAAAGTAGGAGTGTAAATGTGCCACGAGAATTTCATACAGCAAGTCAATGTGTCATGTTATTTCACAGATCTGAGACACAGTTTTAAAAAATCTCTTCTCCCTGATGTGATTCTGTGCCCTCTGGCCTGAGCACCACCTACTTTGGAAACAAGTCAGTATAGTTCCCCTAAAATAATCAAGAATATACTGATTTATGGTAGCTCAAGATCTGCTTGTTCTTTACATAAATAAATGCAAAAGTCTGTGTTCCCTGCCCTCATTTGTCACTTTTGCAGCATACAGTGAAGAATGTAAGGACAGATGGAAATTGTTTAGAAGTAGTTTTAACTATAGGAATGATTTCTTTATCAGAAGAAAGCTGGAGAAGATCCACATCTTCTGCAATATTTTCCCCAACTACTCTCTTGCCATAATAATTTGTCCCTATAATGCATATCTCATATAAAGGATGTCACTGCCTTTACCCAAGTACAGCAGATTTCCAGTAAGATATCTATATATATGCAAATATACACATGAAGAGCAAGAGTGAGTTCTTATTCATCTGTGTGTTTTGCATGATAGGAGGGTCAAAAGAGACAGTAGTAGTTT
>NW_008666462.1:4548-6072 GCF_000695815.1 Acanthisitta chloris | reverse complement strand
GGAAAGAAAAGTTGGTGATGCCTGGTTGATCTGTTTTTTCTTTGCGTATTTTTGTGTGTTATTTCTAGTGTGTTATGAGACCTTAGGGGGTTTTGACTGATTGCTTTGTCCTCACTGACTACACTGTGACTCCATCAGCTTCTCTGGTGCTGAGCCAATATACCTGAGCATACCTGTAAACCAATATTATTCCCTGTGCTTTGTTATACAGATGTGGTGCAGAGCAGAAACAAACTGATCCTGAGGGCAAACATGTGGTATGGATTGTGATTACAAAAGTCAGTAATGAGGACAGCACCCTTCACTTACTGCAATGATTTCTGGTAAATCTTTCTTTTTAGAGGATATTTTCATATCCTGAGCAGTGAATCAATAGCCAGAGACATTTCATAGCACTGGTGAATATTTACACTCTCAATCACTTCTTTTTTTTTGAGATAGGAGTGTTTTGGCTCTTGCCAGACACGAATGTGTCTCAAGCTCTGCTGCTGCCATGTGTTGCACAGGCTGTCCCAGTGAGTCTCCCAGCACGTTCACTGAGAGCTGCTGCCTGCAAAAGTGAAATCTTGATGCATGTATGAGGTTTTGTTTGTTTTCTTTTTCAATTTGACTATGTTTTAAAGCTAGCCACAGTTTCCTGTGCAACCTGAACTCTGTGTTTCCAGCATACCCCAGTGTCATTTCCGTGTTGCTCAGTGTGCCAAAGCTAGATTGGTGCTGCAGCCTGGCTCTCCCCCAGAAGATACATCCCCATGTCCGTGGTCCCTGCTCCTGATGTTCAAACCACATGTGGGTCTCCACTGCTACACAGCAAGAGGCTGTCAGAAGTTCAACAACAATAGCACAGAAATGTGCTGTTTGAGGAGCTGAGACTTGTTGTTTCAAAATGTCACAGAGGTAAAGAATTTAGCAAGATTCAAATTTGGGTTCAGAGTTATATGAAAACAGGACTGTAGAGAAGTAAATAATTGGGAAAAATGTTTGGAAAGGTTGCAAAGTGCCAAGTTTTGAAGATTTAAACCAGTTATCATGAGCTGTCAGGATGTCTCTGAGGGGAACTATTCATCCCAGCCGAAGTTTCTTGCAAATGCTCCTAAAATGCCAGTGTCAGGGTCAGCATATGGGGGCCACATTAGCTGACCACTGGCCTGATTGATTTTTAGGTGCCAAGCAACAGAAAATAAGATCTTATGAGAGATTTATCCATGATACTTAACTGTGACCACAACTAAGGTGACAGACATGATGTGCAATTGCTGCAGAAAAGCAAAACCATTTTCATGAAAAACAGAACATGCCAACCAAGAAATGACTCAGTCTTTGCAGCATTTCAAGATAAATATCTTTGACACTCTGCATATAGGCACCTCACTCATATATGTGTGAATAGTTTAAGACACCTTATCTTGTCTCACGATCTCAGGTCAAAAGGAAATCACTCATTAAAGGGAAAAATGCTAAACATGATTTAAGCACTTTTGAATGTTGTTGTGCTGACAAAGTGCTTTGGTATCTGGAGAGCAA
>NW_008666462.1:0-4531 GCF_000695815.1 Acanthisitta chloris | reverse complement strand
GGCATGGGCATTGTATTGTGCCTTGCTCTGATCCCAAAGTTGAGGAGATCAGGCAGGATCCACTGTAGCCCATGATGTGACTGATCATCCTGATCTCAGTCTGAGCCTGCACAGACTCCAGTCAACTACTGGGCAGCTGTCAGGTACCAGCACCCTCCATTTGGGCTGAATCAACTTTAGCCTTGTGACCTAGGGAACTGTTCGCATCCCATTTCTAGTGCCTTGAAACAAAACCCTCTCCTTGCTCAGCTGCCACAGACACTTCCCCAATGCTTGTTCAGCAGCCCTGCATGCTGCCCTGGCATTCTCAGTGCACCCTGATAACCAGATGATTTGCATGTTGCAGCTGTTGACCTCTCCATTTGATGGCCAGCAGCACTCAGCATTTCCTGTCTCATCCTGGTGCTCTTCCTTCAGCCAGGCTGTAGCTCCAGGGACACGAGTGGATGAGGACTCTGTGCACCAACTGGGGACCTATGAGGATATTTCCATGGCAAGGAGTCATGCAGGCTGCCAGCTCCTCTCACCAGAGGAGACTTGGCATTGTTGGCCATCACCCACACATGGCCAGAGCACCTACAGCCCCACCAGCCAAGGCCTGGCAAAAACACCCTAAACTTTCCTTATCAGCAAGGTGGGTCTGGATAAATGCCAAAGAACAGAAGCATGGCAGCAGCTCAAATAGAGAAAATATATTCTGCTTATTGTTACAGCTCTCAGTGATGTCAAGGCAGGTTGGTTCAAGTTCAGCTCTTTACTCCAACCTTCATCTGTGCTGTCGTGCTGTTTTCATCTTATTCTTAAAGGTGTTAAACAGATTTTCCCTCACTTTGTAGTTTTGACACTTGCACCACAGGTGCTTTTTCCGGTGTTTAGGTTTTCCCTGGAGTTATAATCTCCAAACACAGTTCAAAAAGCTAATGATGCTTAGTTTGGTGACCTTGGTCTCCCTGATTCAGCCACGTTGACTGGTGTTATCTAGCCCTGTTATAGCTGAGGAAACCATGTATGCAGCAAGCTACTTCTTAAGTGTGAAAGAATCTGTCCTTTACTAGGCTTAGTGTGGGAGTTTTAGTAGCCATTTAGCTCTGCTCTTGAGGAATCAGAGATCTCTCACTTCAGTGGGAAAAACTCTTCAAAAGTCCATTCTAGTTTACATATTCACATCAGGTTTTAAGACAATGTGGACTGTCATACATGTATTACTATGGGACAGTACTTACTACTTGAGAAAAAAAAAGAAAAAAGAAAAGAAAAAAGAAAAGAAAAGAAAAGAAAAGAAAAGAAAAGAAAAGAAAAGAAAAGAAAAGAAAAGAAAAGAAAAGAAAAGAAAAGAAAAGAAAAGAAAAGAATATTTTTTATGTCTTCTTGCTTTTAGTGATGTCTCTTTCTACAGTACCCTTGTGACTCTTACTATTGCACTGTTTGCTTACCAGCTCAGTAGACAGAGTCCAGAAGTCTGCTGAATTAGGTAAGTGTATGGTTATTTTTAACTGAGTTGAACATTACACGTTCATATGGTATGTTGTGCAACAGATATACACTGGTGTCATGACATTCTGTCCAGACACTTGTCCTAAATTAATCTCTAAATTTAACCTGAGATGTAAGGCGAATAATTAAATGTCAGCCATGCAAAACAAACCTATTGCTTTGTGATTTGAACTTAAAGAAGGCATAAACTTCTGGTCCTCTCTCTTGTGTGCTCAGTCAGTGCAGGACAATGAAGCTTTCTCTACAGCAATAGAAATGACAGTTCATTGACCAGGGCCTCAGATATTGTATTTATTATATATGAATTTAGCCACAGGCAAAACCAGCACTGGGTAAATAGAGATGATGGTTCAACATCCTGTAGCATGGTCTATTCTGGCTCTTCTACTGCTCTTGTCTGCACAGCAGCTTTCAGTGTCCCAGGCCTGTCCATCTCACAGTTGGAGTGGGATGGCATAGCATAGCAGGAGTCAGTGTGGATAGCAGCTTGTCCCCCTGCTTAGAGCTTCTGTGCACCATGGCAGTGAACACACTTCCAGCTGGGGTGGGCAGAAGCAACCTCCAGCATCCATCCCAAGCCAGGCTGGAGCCCATCTCTCAGGAACCAAACCAACCACATCTCCCCAGGGGCTGTGCACAGCAGGGTCCTGCTCTGCCTTGCTGCTGTGTTAGCACCTGCCTTAGGTTAACTCCAAGCATAGAAA
Source organism: Acanthisitta chloris (assembly GCF_000695815.1). NCBI lineage: Eukaryota > Metazoa > Chordata > Aves > Passeriformes > Acanthisittidae > Acanthisitta > Acanthisitta chloris. The sequence continues at coordinate 2,333 of NW_008666462.1, read as the reverse complement.
AATTCGTAATTCCTTGAACTTCATTGTACTACAAGTTATGGACATTTCTGCAAGCTGCTGAATTTAGGTAGGGACATCTTTAGTTTTTTTGAAGTCTGCTTATCTGTGGCAAGAGTAAAGCAAAGACAGATCCTTATGTAGAAAGCTAGTTGTTCTCATGTCATTGCAGGAAAGGAAGGAGCAGAATGCAGTTGGACTTATTGCATACAGCAGGCATGATAGTTAGAAAAAAATCAGTCTTAAAGGAATTGGAGGGTACCAGAGAAAAGCATCTAAAGAGGCTTTGTCAATAAATTAGCCTAAGGGACTGAATGGAGAGGTAAACAGCCATTGTATATTTCCAAGCACTGCTTTAAAAAAACTGTGGCAATGTTGTTTTCCATAAAAATTGATTTCATCTTTCAACCAATGGTGTTTTGGAGTCACTGTTTTTCCCAGGACCTTTGCTATTCACAGCAGCTTGTGTCTCAGGTTGCCATTCTCACTCTCCTGCTCCCCTGCAAGAGCCTCAGAGCAATGAGGTTGCAGCAATATCACTGAATTTTGTGGATTTTGCAAAGGTCAAGGAAAAGACAAGTCTTTCATTAGAATTCTTAGTAACATACATTATAACATAAGATAAATGATATTTGCACAGCAAAGAGAGCTAAATGATAATGTTTATGATTTCCTTCTTCCTCCAAGGAGCATATATTTGTTTATATAGTCTTTGGGTTGTGTTCTCTTCATATTAGCATTTCATGTTCCCTCTGACTGATTCTTCTTTCAGTTTGAGTCAGTGGATGTGACCTTATGGTGACATTTGCAGAGAGCAGTGACTGTAGTAGCTGCGCACTCTTCCAAAGCTCACTGCAGGGCTGAGTCATCAGATACCTGAAATGGGGCTTAGAACCCTGGATACTGGGTGTTCCCCTTTGTGCTCATGTCATATTTCCAGAGGAGTGAGGACTTAATTTTGATTGTGTCTGAAAGGGAAGAATTTTCTGTGTGGAGCCACCGTGCAGAGGTGGAATTCAAAGTCCACCCTGACTTGAGGTATGTGTCAGCAGCCATTAAAGTGGGATAAATTCCTCTTGAAAGGGGAATTAAAGAATCACTCTTAGTAGAGTGATCTCAAAACACCTATATATTTCCAGCAATGAAATATTTAGGCAGAAAAGTCAGCAAGGAATAATGTATATCATATTCATGACCCCTGGCACACATGACATCCTGCACCTTCTCCCGTACAAGTGCCTCTGGCTCCATGCCTCTCTCAGGGTTCTGGGGCCAAAGCAATCACTAGTTCTTGCAAAGGAAATTGAAACCATCTTCCCCTGTGGGAGTTTCTATATTCTTGTTATTTGAATGGGGGTTGTGCAGCAGGAGGCACAGGAGAGTTGCTTATGGCTCTGGCACTTGTATTTAATCTTTGGGAGTGTCTGGTGTAAGCACAGCATGGCAACACTGAATGCAAAGCTCTGCTCACTGGAACAAGATGGTAAAAGGTGCAGAGATGTGTGCTCTAGCTCTATGCTCTCAGTGAAACTCAAAACATCTTCCTGTCTTCCTGCAGTAAAAAAGTTCAGACTAGATGTAAGTAACTAGGGAACAGCTGCAGGTAACTGGTGCACAAGCAGGTATGCTGTTCTTAGGCAAAGTATTATGAGGATTTTATGTCCAGGAACTGGAAATGTCAAAACTAACCAGTATTTTCTTCCTTCAGAACAGCCAGACCTGAGCCAAGTGCTTGGGTGCAGCAGAATTAGTCACCATGGTAGTTAGAGTCCATGCAATCCAATTTGTACTCATGTCCATTCTCACCTGCATTTCTCCATGTGATGGCACATCTGTGGCAGCTCTGCACACAGAACAAGTCAGTAACAAGCTCACTGGTCTGGTATGCACAAATGAACTTTGTGTTTTTGTCCAACCTCATCTGCCTGATTCAGCTGTGTCTCTTAGTAGAGCTGAAGGGCTTGATAGCAATGAAGGGCTGCTTAACTAATGGAAATAGAGATTCTGAACAAATCTAAAAATGAAAGAAATGTTAAATGTGCTCTCCTAACCTGACTTCTGCTGGATATTTTTGAGGAAACATGAAGAATAAAGTGGTCTTGCTGTTCATTTTGCCATGTATTTTCACATGGTCATCCTTCTTCTCTCAGATCCAAATCTCTTTCACTGCACCCTGTCTGTAAGACCCTAGCTGACTCCCCCCTCAGCATGAGTTGGCCTTTTCCATCATTTCCATTTAAAGAGAAAGAAAATGAATCTAATATGCAGTGTCTGAGTTTGAAATTTGTCCCACAAAACAGTGTAAATTGTACATTTATAAAAATATGTACTATATA
>NW_008666461.1:777-1825 GCF_000695815.1 Acanthisitta chloris | reverse complement strand
GTTGGGGGGTGGTGGGGGGTTTGTATGTGTTTGTATGTGTTTGTGTGTGTGTGTGGCGTTCGAACACCCTGCCAGGCTGCAGCCCAGAGCTGCCAGGGCTTCCTGCCGCAGCTGGGCTGGACACCCTGTACCCTGCAGCCCATGCCCCACGCTGGGCAGCTGTGGGAGGGCTGGAGCAGGGGCCACCACCGTGCTGCCCACGAGGGAAGGTGTGATGTGTACCACGACCTTGCTCTGCCCTCGGAGGTCTGTCCGGGCAGGGCAGGTAAGGACGGCAGCCTTCCCGCACCACACCACAGCCGGTGGGCACACAGGCCTTGGGCAGCACCTGGGGCCTCTCCTGCCTGCACAGTCCTCCTTCCTGGGGCTGCCAGAAGAGCTGAGGTGTGGACCCTCTGCCTGTGGGTCTGGATGGGACTGAGGACGTGTGCTGGATGACTCCAGGTACCCTCAGTGGTGACCAATTCCCAGATCCAACAGCTGATTCCGACAGGAGCTGCATCCCCCGTGCACTGGAGTTAAACCTGCATCCTGCGCCTTCCAGGCTGACCATGGGAGTGCTTTGAGACCACAAGTTTCCTCCCCACCCCCAAGTTAATTATTAGGGACATTTTTGCATTTAATTTTAAAATTAGTTTAACTTTGCCTCAAATATTATTTTTCAACCTAATTGAAACATAGTGTGTGTGTGTGTCTCCTAATTGCTTTGAAGAACCTAATAAGAAGCTCCTTAAAGTCTAAAGGCTAAAAGCTGGAGGGTTTTAATAAATTTAACATTAGCTTAACATTTCCACAGGGACTAGAAAATATCTACTCATAAGGATATTTGCTTGAGCTAAGCAATGCAATTTGTCTCTATGTGTATGTGATACGTGAACACTCCATTTTTTATTCTTCTCATTGTTTTAGAACTTTCTTTTCAATTTTTTCAATAAAAGTTGTTTTTATTTTTAAATCTCCCAGGTCTGCAAAAACTGTTGTGCTGGAGCAGGGGTGGGTCAGCTCTGGGCTCCAGGGGCAGGAGGGTGAGGCTTGGCCGCTCCTGTAC
>NW_008666461.1:0-764 GCF_000695815.1 Acanthisitta chloris | reverse complement strand
CTGTGCCCCCTCGGTAGAGGCTGCTATATGCCCACCCATGCATGGACGTGGTCTCTCTGAGCAGATTGTTCCCTCCAGCCTTCAGCCCACAACTTGCAGGAGGTGACAGCCCCTCCAGAGGGCAGGTCACTGCCCAGATTCAGGAAATCCCCAGCTGAATTCCTTCTCTGTGGCACAGGCAAGGCACCCAGCTGGGAGGAGGCACTCATGCCTTTCAGATGCATTTGAGTCCAACAACAGCAGGACTGAATTACTTGAGTAATTAATGGCATTTGCTTTAAAAAAGCTGTTGGATGGTGGGTGTAGCACCTGGGTTTGCTGAGCTGTGAAATTAAGCTCTCAAAGACCAGGGTGAGGATTTAGGGCCAGAGCACCACTTTCGACAAGCAGCTTTCAGTGTGTTTTGGTGCTCCTGGTTTGCTTCATGAGGATCGTGGATCACCCATACCTGAGCGCCCTGCAGCGCCCAGGGGCTCTGGGGGGAAGCCCTGGCTCAGGTAGGCTTTTACCTTTGAACTTTCGGGAGACAAGCTCTGCTGGGTGAGTGGGGGGATGCTCTCACAGTGAGCGAGGAGTGTGACAGAGCCAGGGGTGGTCCGCACTCACCCCTGGGTGAGTGCTGAGTTTGGGGGGGCCAGGCTGGCAGGGTTCCAGTTTGGTTTTGGGTTTTTTTCCCTCCCGTGGCTGTTCCTGAAGCACTTTGGGGTGCTCGGCGCGGACTCGCTCTAAGCCATCGAAAGGCTGGAAAACGTGCGTTTCTCTGG
>NW_008666460.1:0-10149 GCF_000695815.1 Acanthisitta chloris | reverse complement strand
CATTAATACTATTTTTATTTTATTGGTTTTATTTTATTAGTTACCATTTTCTTCATACTTCTATCATTTTATTTTATTAGAATTCTATTATCATTAATTACATTTCTATTTTATTATTTTTAATCATTTTTACTATTCTTCATTTTATTTATAGTTCTATTTACCTACACCATTTTTACATCTTTACATTTCTATTTTTGTTTTATTTCTCTCTCCCACATTTCCAGTTTTCCATTCTAATCCTCACATTTTTCCTGTTTCTTTCCCATCCCTCATTTCTGTCTCACGTTTTTCCCATCCCACATTTTTCCCGTTCCACATTCCCATCCCACATTTTTCCCATCCCACATTTTTCCCGTTCCACATTCCCATCCCTCATTTCTGTCTCACGTTTTTCCCATCCCACATTTTTCCCGTTCCACATTCCCATCCCACATTTTTCCCATCCCACATTTTTCCCGTCTCACGTTTTTCCCATTCCACATTTCTGTCTCACGTTTTTCCCGTCCCACATTTTTCCCATTCCACATTCCCATCGTGTTTTTCCCATCCCACATTTTTCCTGCCCCATGTTTTTCCCATTCCACACTTCCATCCCACCTTTTTCCCATCTCATTTTTCCCGTTCCACATTTCCACCCCAAGTTTTTCCCATCCCGTTTTTCCCATCCCACGTTTTTCCCGTTCCACATTTCCATCCTATGTCTTTCTTGTCCCACCTTTTTCCCAATCCACAGTTCCCTCCCAAGTTTTTCCCATCCCATGTTTTTCCCATTCCACATCTCCATCCCACATTTTTCCCAACCATCCCATTTTTCCTGTTCCACATTTCCATCCCACATTTTTCCCATCCCATTTTTCCTGTTCCACATTTCCATCCCACATTTTTCCCATCCCATTTTTCCTGTTCCACATTTCCATCCCACATTTTTCCCATCCCATTTTTCCTGTTCCACATTTCCATCCCACATTTTTCCCATCCCATTTTTCCTGTTCCACATTTCCATCCCACATTTTTCCCATCCCATTTTTCCTGTTCCACATTTCCATCCCACATTTTTCCCATCCCATTTTTCCTGTTCCACATTTCCATCCCACATTTTTCCCATCCCATTTTTCCTGTTCCACATTTCCATCCCACATTTTTCCCATCCCATTTTTCCTGTTCCACATTTCCATCCCACATTTTTCCCATCCCATTTTTCCTGTTCCACATTTCCATCCCACATTTTTCCCATCCCATTTTTCCTGTTCCACATTTCCATCCCACATTTTTCCCATCCCATTTTTCCTGTTCCACATTTCCATCCCACATTTTTCCCATCCCATTTTTCCTGTTCCACATTTCCATCCCACATTTTTCCCATCCCATTTTTCCTGTTCCACATTTCCATCCCACATTTTTCCCATCCCATTTTTCCTGTTCCACATTTCCATCCCACATTTTTCCCATCCCATTTTTCCTGTTCCACATTTCCATCCCACATTTTTCCCATCCCATTTTTCCTGTTCCACATTTCCATCCCACATTTTTCCCATCCCATTTTTCCTGTTCCACATTTCCATCCCACATTTTTCCCATCCCATTTTTCCTGTTCCACATTTCCATCCCACATTTTTCCCATCCCATTTTTCCTGTTCCACATTTCCATCCCACATTTTTCCCATCCCATTTTTCCTGTTCCACATTTCCATCCCACATTTTTCCCATCCCATTTTTCCTGTTCCACATTTCCATCCCACATTTTTCCCATCCCATTTTTCCTGTTCCACATTTCCATCCCACATTTTTCCCATCCCATTTTTCCTGTTCCACATTTCCATCCCACATTTTTCCCATCCCATTTTTCCTGTTCCACATTTCCATCCCACATTTTTCCCATCCCATTTTTCCTGTTCCACATTTCCATCCCACATTTTTCCCATCCCATTTTTCCTGTTCCACATTTCCATCCCACATTTTTCCCATCCCATTTTTCCTGTTCCACATTTCCATCCCACATTTTTCCCATCCCATTTTTCCTGTTCCACATTTCCATCCCACATTTTTCCCATCCCACATTTTTCCCGTTCCACATTTTTCCCATCCCAAGTTTTTCCTGCCCCACCTTTTTCCTGTCCCACATCTCCATTCCACATTTTTCCCGTTCCACATTTCCATCCCAACTTTTTCCCATCCCACTTTCCCCCCCACCCAAGGAGAGCACCAATGTTCCCGATGGATAATCCCCATGGATTAGGATAATCCCTGTGGGTTATGGGAAGATCTTTACCTCCTTTGCCTGTGCTCCTCTGTGCCTCTGAGCCGCAGTGAGGGAGGGAAAGGAAACCACTGAGTTACTTTGTGGTGGAAAAAATGAGATTCAAAGTCCTTTCTAATAATGACTAGTTAAAAGGATTAATTAGCAGCAGATGCTGGATCAGAGTCTCACACTAATATGTGTATGTCATAGAGATCCACAATAATGGATAATATTAGACTAGAACATTACGATAGGATCAAAAATAATAATAGAATAAGAACAAAAATAATACTATGAGAATGAGAATAATAGGAGAATTAAGAATAAAAGAATAATAACCATTAACTATAACAATAATAACAATGATAACGAGATGAATGAGAAGAAGAATGAGAAGAACCATAATAAGCATAGTGACCAGAGGAAGGAGAAGAAGAAGAAGAAGGAGTAGAAGAAGAAGAAGAATGAGAAAAAAAAACAACAAGAAGAAGAACAATAATAATAACCATAATAACCAGCAGAAGAACAGGAAGAAGAAGGAGAAGATGAACCATAATAATAACCATAATGGCCAGGAGAAGCGGAAGAAGAATGAGAAGAAGAAGGAGAAGAAGGAGAATAACCATAATAATAAGTGGAAGAAGAAGAAGAAGAATGAGGAGAAAAATGAGAAGAATGATGTGCGTGTGAAGAAGAATGAGAAGAAGAATGAGAAGAACCATAAGAATAACCAGGAGAAGGAGAAGGAGAAGGAGAAGGAGAAGGAGAAGGAGAAGGAGAAGGAGAAGGAGAAGGAGAAGGAGAAGGAGAAGGAGAAGGAGAAGGAGAAGGAGAAGGAGAAGGAGAAGGAGAAGGAGAAGGAGAAGGAGAAGGAGAAGGAGAAGGAGAAGGAGAAGGAGAAGGAGAAGGAGAAGGAGAAGGAGAAGGAGAAGGAGAAGGAGAAGGAGAAGGAGAAGGAGAAGGAGAAGGAGAAGGAGGAGGAGAAGGAGGAGGAGGAGGAGGAGGAGAAGGAGGAGGAGAAGGAGGAGGAGAAGGAGGAGGAGAAGGAAGAGGAGGAGGAACACAAAAATAACCATAACAATAGCCATAATAACAACCATAGCAACAACAACAACAAAACAATAATAATGACAATAATACCAATATCAATAATAATATCAATAACATTGATAATAACACTCATAATCATCCTTTAACTCCTGAAGCTCCAACAACTGAATCTTCCACCAATTCTCACTTCAATCTCAACTCCAACTTTATTATTAGCCCAAAGCCTTTTGTTCCCAGCAACATTCTCAGCCCAGAACATTCCACAGAAATCTCCTTTTTCTGGGATACAAGCAGAGAAATCCCTGGAAGACCTGAAAGGCTCAGGAGAACTTACCCAGCTGTGCCTGCAGATTCCCTTTCTCTGCAAGGAAGAGGCACAAAACCCATTCATTGATCAGTGGCACAATGAGATCAATTTCTTCATTGGCAAGTTCGATTCATTTCCTTAATTCTGATTTTTCTGGACTGATTTTTTCCTTCACTAAAATAAGATTTTCCCCCTCTAAAATTAAATCCAATAATCATTCAATAATACTATAACAGTTATAACATTCCCTTTCTCTGCAAGGAAGAGGCACAAAACCCATTCATTGATCAGTGGCACAATGAGATCAATTTCTTCATTGGCAAGTTCGATTCATTTCCTTAATTCTGATTTTTCTGGACTGATTTTTTCCTTCACTAAAATAAGATTTTCCCCCTCTAAAATTAAATCCAATAATCATTCAATAATACTATAACAGTTATAACAATAATCCAATAATAATAATCCAATAATAATAATCCAATAATAATAATCATCATCATCCAATAAAATAATCCAATAAGATTTCAATTATAATAATAATAACGATCCAATAATCTCCAATAACAATCTAATAATTAAGCCAATAATACTAATAATCACCCAATAATAATCATCCAATAATCACCCAATAGTAATAATCACCCAATAATAATCTAATAATAAATCCAATAGCAATCTTTTAATAAATAGTAATCACCATCCAAAAATAATCTATCAATAAATCCAATATTAATCATATCAATCCTAATACCAATCTTAGGGTTTATTAGAAGGATAAATCAGAGGAGGCAAAAAAATGGGAATATTGGGATATTCTGGTGCAAAAAATGGAGCATTTTGGTAGAAAAAAAAGAGCAATTAAACCACCAAAGAGGAATTAGGATTAATATTAAAATTCAGATCAATATTAAAATTCAGATCAGTATTAACATTCAGATATTGATATTAAAATCACGATATCAATATCGAAATAAGATGATTAAACCATCAATGAGGGAGTAAGATTACTGGTATAATTAGCATATTGTCATTAATATATTAATATTCAAATTAATATGACAATTAAAATTAATATGTCAATCTGAACATATTGATATGCAAATCAAGAGGTTGATTTGTCTCTGATTTGATGTTGTTGAGGCCACCTGAGGCATTTCAGGGATTATTTACCTTCTTCCATATTCCTCCTCTTTTTTTCTGCAATGAAAAGGGGAAAAACATTCATTTTTCAGCATGGAAAACAGATAAAAATCCAATTCTTGCAGTGAAAGAGTTTGGGATATTAAACTACATTAAAATATTCATGATAGGACATGAAAATATGACATTTCCATCGACACTTAGTGCTTAGAGTGAGTCTTTACTCCTCACCTGCCTCCGAGGCCTCTGAGATACTACCTGAAACAACAAATCAAACCACAAAAAACTCATTATTTTAGTTACTTTTAAACCTAATTCCAATTTCTCTCCCTTCAAATCCCCAAATATTCCCCCAAATCCCCAAAATTCCTCCCCTTTATCACCTTTGACCTTCAAATGTGTCTCCTCAGAGCCTCAAACCCTAATGTTAATCAATCATCAATGAATGACGTCCCTCCCTCCCAATCCCAGAATTCCTCCCCATCCCATGGGACCATCCCTGGATCTGATATGCAAAGGAGATTTAAATTTAGACAGAAAATACTCACTTTTGGTCTTATAAACCACGAGGCCAACAACGGCCAAATCCAGGCACAAGATGACAATGGATGATGTCATCCAAGGGGAAGTGGCAGGAAAGAAGGAATCTGCAACAGACACAAGGAATTCCAAGGGGGAATTTGATGGAAAACAGAATCTTGTAGATTTCAGATGGAAAAAAAAACCAAAACCAAGGACTTCCCTTTTTTGCCTCTTTGGAATGGAATTTTCCAGGCTGGAAATCCATCCTGAGGGAAGGTTGGAGGTGTCATGGTGGTGGGAGGGATAAAGAAGGGGTTGGGTGTGGTCAATCAGCACTTTCTGCCATGGAATAGGGTCATGGGCTAGGATTGTGGAGTAGAATCATGGAATAGGGTCATGGAGTAGAGTCATGGAATAGAATCATGTAATAGGGTCATGGAGTAGGGTCATGGAAGAGAATCATGGAGTAGAATCATGGAATAGAATCATGGAGTAGAAACATGGAATAGAATCATGGGAAAGAATCATGGAATAGGATCATGGAATACAAACATGGAATAGAATTATGGAATCTCCCTAGCTGGAAGAGACCTACAAGGATCATCAAGTCCAACTTGGTCTGTCCAGGGAGTGGTGGAATCATCACACCTGGAGATCTCCAAGAACCAACTGGTGCTCTGGTCTAGTTGAGAAGATGGTAATGGGTCGTGCTCTGGTCTAGTTGAGAAGATGGTAGTGGGTCAATGGTTGGACTTGATGGTGTTGGAGATCTTTTCCAACCTTCTCCAAGCTCTCCAGATCCTTCTCCAAGCTCTCTAGATCTTCCCTCTCCAAGCTCTCTAGATCTTCCCTTTCCAAGCTCTCTAGATCCTTCTCTCTCCAAGGTCTCTAGATCCTTCTCTCTCCAGGCTCTCCAGATCCCTCTCCAAGCTCTCTAGATCTGTCCCTCAAGCTCTCAGGTGGCAGCTGAGAGCTCTGCACAAGGACTCACGGCTAAGACGCATCTCAGATCCAACAAGACATCAAGATAGACAACTCCACATTCTCCATCCTCACACCACTCATGGTGCTTGGCTTGGGGCTCCAGGACATCTCCAGGGAGAGCTCACAGAGAGCAGGTCCTGCCCCATCCTGGAGGTGACTCACCTGAAATCCTGATCCTGGACTCGCACGTTGCATTGAGGACACCATTGACCACCCTGCAGGTCACCTCGTGGTCAGCACCTGGCTCGAGGTTCATGGAACTCATGACATTAAAAATGCCTGAAGAGGAGTCCAAAGTGCTTCGAGTGGTCACTTTCTCCATCCTTGGTTGTCCTTTGCTGTTCAACCAAACCACTTGTGGCTCAGGGAACCATCCCTGGGACTTGCAGGTGAGGCCAATTCCATGACCCACGTGGCCATCCAGGAAAACTGAAGACTCAACACCTTTAGCTGGCAGAGAACAAGAGAATTAGGTCCAACGAGGAGAAGACAAGAACTTTCCTCATCAAACCATGTTTGATGGTGAGGAGAAATTCCTCCCTGGCAGAGATGTGAGGGGATGGAATGGAATTCCCAGAGAAGCTCTGGTTGCTTCATCCCCAGAGGTGCTCAGGGCCAAGTTGGACATGGTTTGGAGATACCTGGGCCAGTGGAAGGTGTCCTTGCCCAGGGAATGTGTCCCTGGAGGTGTCTAATCCAGGATGAACATGGCATGGACCTGGTCTAGTGGAAGGAGTCCCTGCCCATGGAAGGTGTCCCTGGAAGTGTTCCAGGCCAGGCTGTACATGGCTTGGAGCCACATGGACTAGTGGAAGGTGTCCCTGCCCACGGCAGTTGTCCCTGGAGGTGTCCAAGGTGAGGTTCAATGAGGCTTGGAGCCATCTGGGCTAGTGGAAGGTGTCACAATGCCTCCTAGGATCCCACCATCCCTCCTGGTCCCCAGGGCACAAGGACTATCAGTGAGATGAACCCACTGATACCTCAAAGACCTTCTGGATTTCATGGGAAGAAGTAGGAACCTGTTCCTGTCCAACCCTGTGCTGTGTCCTCATCAGAGACACTCCAGACCCCTCATTGCCTTTGTGATGAACCTTCTCTAGCATCTCCTTGTCTTTCCTGAACTATGGGGCCCAGAACCACCTCAGATGTGCCTCACCACAGCCAGTGACAGGTGGAGGATCACCACAGTCAAGCACAAGTGAAGCATCACCTCCTTGCCCTGCTGTCCACCCTCTTCCCAATGCATCCCCAGATCCCACCATCCCTCCTGGCCACCAGGGCACAATGTCTCCAAGTGAGATGAACCCATTGGCACCTCAAAGACCTTCAGAATTCCATGGGAAGAAGTAGGAAGCTGTTCTTGGTCTCACCTGCCACATCCAGGTCCACTATCACCTCGTTGTACCAGTTCTCATAGAAGACATTGCAGGTGTATTTGCCCTTGTCTGAAGGTTTCACATTCTTCAGGAACAGGGACAGGTTGCCACCGTTAAACTCGGACCAGAAGAAGTTGGTCCTGCCCAGATAATCCTTATCCTCCTGCACTGGGCTCTGGGCGTTCGTCCCATCATAAGAAGCCACCTCAGTTCGTTTGGAGCCTCCATCAAAGTGCCACTGGACAGAGAGTCTCTCAGGGATGATGGGCACTGTCAACTGACAGGGCAGGACAACTCCTCTTCCAATGACACCGATGACAGGGTTGTCAGGAGGAAGGATGTCATACTGACCTGCAAGAATCCCAGGGTCAGTGTGGTTGGAGAAACCCCCAGATGTCATCAAGGTCAACCTAAGCTCAGGTGAAGCCCCCTGAGATCATCAAGGTCAATCTAAGCTCAGGTGAAGTGTCTAAGGGGTTTAAAGTCATGTGAAGGACACAGTTGACTCCTTAAGGAGTTGGAAGGGATCACAAAGGGCACGTGGTCCAACCCCCATGCCACACCAACCAGAGCAGGTTGCTCCAAGACCTGTCCAAGCTGACCTAGAACCAAAACTTACCTGAGATCCAAGGAATCATCTGGAGGAGAACAAGGATGAGAAGAGTTGGCTGGAACTTGGATCCCATCGTGTCTCAGCTCTGTAGGACATCAACAATCCAAACATCCAGGAAAGGTCTCCTCAGAGTCCTGTCCAGCACAGAGGGAAAATGGGAAGGAGGAATCAAACCAGAGCCAAAGGTTCCTCTCCATCCTCAGAGGTGGTGAAGAACCTTCCAGTGGAATTAGGAGGAGAGAAGAAGCTGCTTGGGATGAAGTTCAAGCAATGAAGTTGTGATTCCAAACTTCCACTTGGCCTCCAGAGGAGGGAGAAGTTGTTTTGAGAGGCTTGGGAGAATGTGAAGTTGGATCTTGAAGGCATTTCACAGGCTTTGCCCCCACATGGGACCTTCAGGACAGGATTTCTCTGCATGATGAGGCTAAATCTAAGTCCAATTGGATGTGGAGAAACTCAAGTAGGTTGGAAAAGGCCTCTAAGACCATCAAGTCCAACCTTTGACCCATCACCACCTTGGCAACTAGAGCAGGGCACCGAGTGCCACGTCCAGTTGTTCCGTGGACACCTCTGGGGTGATGACTCCACCACCTCCCTGGACAGCCCATTCCAACCCTTTCCATGAAGAAATTCCTCCTGATGTCCAACCTGAACCTCTCCTGCTGCAGCTTGAGGTCATTTCCTCTCATCCTGTTGTTCCCTGGGAGAAGGTTCTGACCCCACCTGGCTCCAACCTCCTGTCAGGTGGTTGGAGAGAGACAGAAGGTCCTTCTGATCCTCCTTTTCTCCAGGCTGAGCAACTACAGCTCCTTCAACGTTCTCCAGAGCCTTCTCCAGCTCCATCCCCACCACTGGACACCTCCAGCACCTCAATGTCTTCTCCTGAGAGGCTCAAAAATGCTCCCAAGTGCCACCACAGAGGGACAATCACTGCTCTGGGCCTTTGGTCTCACCATGGCTGGTCCAAGCCAAGTGCCACTGACCTTCTTGGCCACCTGGGCACACTTGGGCTCATGTCCAGGTGATGTCACATCACCCCTGGGTTCTTTTGGAACTTTCCAACCAATCTTCTCCCTGCCTGGAACATTCCATAGGGTTGGTGTGACCCAAGGGCAGGAACAGACACTTGGCCTTGTTGAACCTCACACCTCATTGGCCTCATGGGTCCCATGGAGACATCTCCAAGGCTTTACCAACTCCAAGTGGACATGTCCTACCTGTACCTCAGGAATTTCTCCAGGACATTCCCTGGGAGACATCTCCAAGGCTTTACTGAGTCCAGGTGGACATGTCCCACCTTCCCCTCACCCCCTGGAGGGTCACCTGGTCACCAGAGGAGATCAGGGAGGGTCAGACATGACCTGCCATTCCCAGATGTTCCCTGAGATCATCCCTGGGTTGTCCTCCAGGAGCTTTTTTGGGTGTTCCCAACCCTTTAGGAGGCCAATCCATGTCCATCTCCTCATTGCCACCTCCTGTGGGGCCAAGGATGAGGTGGATCAAGAGGCAAAAGTGAAAGGAACTGTGACTCCAGGAACCTTCTCAAGGACTTGGTGGAAGAGTTTGCCAAGCTGCTCTCCATCATTTACCGACAGTCCTGGCTCACTGGGGAGGTCCCAGAGGATTGGAAGTTGGTGAATGTCACACCAATCCACAAAAAGGGTTGTAAGGAGGATCTGAGAAATTACAGCCCTGTCAGCCTGAGCTCAGTGTCTGGCAAAGTCATGGGGCAGATCATCCTGAGTGTGATCACACAGCAGAGCCAGCCAGCATGGGGTTGGGAGGGGCAGGTCCTGTCTGACCAACCTGATCTCCTTTTCTGACCAGGTGACCCTCCTGGTGGGTGAGGGGAAGGCTGTGGGTGTGTCTACCTGGACTCCAGCAAAGCCTTGGACACCATCTCCCACACACACTC
>NW_008666459.1:27359-35220 GCF_000695815.1 Acanthisitta chloris | reverse complement strand
GGTTTTTCCCAAGGAAGACAACCTCAGATCAGCATCCATTCCCAGAATTTTTACCAAAACTTTTGCATGGTAGGCTTGTCTGGATATTCCTATTGCAACAGCAAAACACATAGGAGGTTTGGAGCATGGGAACCCCCAGGGACACTCACCTTTCCCATTCAGGAGGCTGTTCCGGAGAATCTGATCTACTTTTATTGCGATGTCAGAGACATTTTGAGCTATAGCTTGGATCCTCTCCATCAACCCAGCTCCTGGCTGGAACCTGGGGAGAAAAAACAAACTGCCCCTGAAAATGTGACGTCTTAGTGGTGACACTCAGGGGTGCTTACAGCAAAATTCCATCCCTTGGAAGCTGCCAGCAGGTTGAGCTTAGCTCCAGGATGCAACACAGGAACATCTAGTCCAGCATATACCAGGCACAGTCACTGTCTTCCAAGAGCTCTGGTTAAAAACCTATGTAAATCAGTATTTATATATATACATATACTGCCACTTTTCACAGTGTGCTGATAAGCATGGATACAACTCTGCATTTTACATGGGGAAATATTAAATAGACTGGAAAAAATGCTTTTCTTATTTCAGATGTGTTATGTTTGAAAAGCCTCTGCTGTGATTATTGGCCTTGCAGTGCACGTTGGAAGCTGTGCTGGGAAAGAATAAAAATTGAGAAAAAGACTGAAAATACAGGAAAAAAAAAAAAGAAGCTAAAACTGAGAAAAGACTGAAAATACAGGAAAAAAAAAGAAGCTAAAACTGAAGAGAGCTGAGGAGGCTTGTGGGCCTGGAGCAGACTAATGCAAAACACACAGGACACAGGGATGGACTGAGCCAGCCCATCCACCAAAGGTGGGAGTTGATCTCTTCACCCTGGTAACAAGTGATAGGACAAGAGGAAGCAGCCTCAAGTTGTATCAAGGAGGGCTTAGACAGATATCAGGAAAAATTTCTTCCCTGAAAATGTGGTCAGGCATTGGAAGAGGCTGCTCAGGGAAGTGGTGGAATCATCATCTCTGGAAGTGTCCAAAAGACACACAGATGTAGTGCTTAGGGACATGGTTTAGTGTTGGACTTAGCAATGCTGGGTTAGTGCTCTTCAAGGTCTTTTCCAACCTTAATGGTTCCATAATTCTATGATTTAGGTGAGTGGATTTAGGACTGATTGGGACAGGGTGCTGGGGCAGTCCTGAGGATCTGGGGTTGAGCTGGGGATTGCAGCCCCAGCAAAGCCCACGAGCACCTTCCCACCAAGGCTTGAGAACAGTTTGAATAGCTGTTTGTGCCTCTATGGAATTAAACCTGGCAATCAATACTGTTCTGGGTAAACAGCCCCCATTAAACTCATCTCACAACACATTGTGCAGACGGAGTGACAGAACATTGTAAAGAGGTTGGGTGTCAATTAAAACCTGGTGTAATGTATGAAAGGGCAAAGAGAATTCAATCCAGCAGCAGCAGTGCCCTGCCAGGCTTGACAAGGAGCAAGCTGTCCCCCTCCAACGCTTCACCTGCCACTTCCACCACAAACAGCCACCACACCTCGACGAGTGTGGTTAGCATAGTAAATAATTTCCCTTTGTGCAGCATTTGGATCATAAGTTTTTCCTCCTGCTGCTGCCAAGATCATTATAATAGAAGGAAACGTCATATGCAGTGAGCAAAACCAAAAGGGCTACCTTGAACACTCGTGGCACAAAAAATATGTGCTGATGTCAGGTCCTTCATGGTGAAGTTTTATGTTTGTTCTCCAACGGATCAGTGAACCCAAGGGCTGGGATTTAAAGTACCTCTGTCCTCAAGGCTAAAAAAATCCTGGTTTTATGAACCGACACTGCTTCGGTTGTTGATTTAAAGTCCATTGGCCAGCAGCAAGCAGCCCACATTTTTCCTTCTGGCATGGTTTACAACCATCAATATTCAGGCTGCATATCTCCACAGGGAGCCACCGAGGCTCAGGCTTTTAAGAAATAATAATTAAATGCAGAGGACACCATTGCCCCCGAGTCACTTCCAACCTTTGCTGAGAATAAACCCCAGGTATCCCGCTGGAACCGCTGCAGCAGGGAGGTTGCTCGTGAGGCCCTGGGAAAATATGGGCACAAAAATAACCTGAGATAAGCTCTGCTTGTCAGCATGGCTCCAAGGAGATAAAATTATCCCGGTCTGAGGGCTCAGCCAGGTCTGAAAGCTCACAAACTCCCATTTCTGCAACCCTTTTTCCACCAGCTAGCAGTCATCAGACCCCACAGGTGATGCAGAGGCACTCAGTAAACAGCTAGGATGGGCAATTTAGGAGTAAATGTCACATGGATGCAGTGAATTTCGAGTCAGTGAGCCCAAACTCCTGCTTTCAAATGGAGAGGCATGTCAGCTTGGTGAAGATGCTCTCCAGGTTTCTCCATCACTCATAGCAAGGAGAGGATGGCCACAACCATGGCAGCTCTGCTCCCACTCTTCAGAGCACCTAGATTAGCCCATGATCCAGCTCATGTCTCTTCCCAGACACTATCCCAATTCTCACCTCCATAACATCCAGGTAGGTGAATCTCAAAAGTCAACTGCAACTTCAGTCCTCACCTCCTCTCTGATGACCTCCAGACCTCAGCTCAGCTAGGGCTGGGCACTGGGCACCCATAAACATGCTCAAACTAAAATCAGGATTGTTACCCTATATAAATGCCTTTCTTCCAGGCTCAGCCTCACAGCCAAGCTAAGTCCTGCCAGAGTTCTGGCCACTGTGCCAGTTTCCACCAGCTGATGGATCTAGCCCAGCACCTATGCCAACTTGTCCAGCTCTTGTAAAGCTACTGCCACTCTCCAAACACAAAGATTTCACTTCAGAGCCCTTAGATGTACAGTGCAAGTCTGAACATCACACTTGGCACTTCCAGTCCTCCCAAACAAGACAACTGTGTCGCATGAGCTCTGTGGGTAACAGAGGGTTACTCCAAAGTGACACCAAAAATGTCCACCATGGCTCTTGGCATGTCTTAAAGTGGAGGGACAAAGGCAGAAAACATCCCCTCAAAGTAAGGAACCAGGAATCCCTCAGCACTTGCACTGGATGAGGCCTTGAGCAATCTGGTCTAGTGAGGTGTCCCTGCCCAGGGCAGGGGGTTGGGACTAGGTGACTTATAAGATCCATTCCAACCCCTAAAATTCTATGGTTCTACATTCATCACCTTTGCCTGCCAAACTAGCTTTCTTCAAATCCCCATAGCTTTGAGCGAGGGATTTTATGCTTGGGGTGAAGAGCCATGCTGGGAGCACTGACAGGTCTTGCTGCTTGTATCTGGTGGGTAACAAGGCTGTCACTGGAGCAGCAAATTTCATGTGATGTATTAAAGAGGTGACAAGCAGGTTAAGCGTAAGTTACATCACTTATCAGTACAGCGATTTGTCACCTGGGCAGAGGACATGAAAATAAGGCACTTTAAGCAAAACTTCCAATGCAAAAAGGTTTTCTGTGCCTCATAGGAATTCAATCCCTTATTCTAAGCAACTGGAGACAGTGGGAAGGACAAGGTGGTGGTTTATTCTGCTCAGTGATAGCTAAGCAGAGGGGGAATATCCCACAGTGTGGCTCCATCCGAGCTTGGATGCCAACACAGTTGCTGCCAGCCAAGGGAAAGAACTCTCTTCCAGCACCACCACTGCCCAGGGAGCAGCTTTCTGCTTTTTCCCTTCTTGCTGTTTAAATTTTTCCACAGCGACACTGTAAATGCCACCGGAATGCACTGGCACCGTGCCAGATATTGAAACTACACTAAATTACTACAGGTTTTCTAGAACAATTTTTTCCCTGGGACCTTAAAACCGTTTACTACAGCAAATACAGTACTTTTACTTCTAACCATCAATATCGATTTCGTCTTTATTATTTTCAGATTTATATTTCCCTGTGATGATTAAGATTCAGATCACACTGCAGCTTATAATGCTCTGTATACAGTATTCATCTCATTTCAAAAACTGCTATTAAGATGTATCTTTCCCCACTGGCAGATCATTTGCTATATAATATAGCCAGAGGTTGAGTTTTCCTGCACTTTTTTATGCATTAATTTGGTTCCCTTCACTTTGTGTCTTGTCCCCAACCCTGCAGCACCAGCTCGGATTCAGCCCGTTTATCCCTACACAAGCCACTGTATTTTTATTGCCTTTTATAAAAGTGGCATTATGAAAAGATGAATCTCTTTCTATTTGTGTGTTGTCTTCATAATACAAGCCCTAAACATATTTGCTTGCTCATCCGATATTTCTTGCTATTAACTGGTGAAAGCTGTAGCTTTGGGAAGACCAATACAGATGGAGAAAAGCAGATGTTCTGGAGATAATACATCAACAAATTCAACATTCACACAGAGCAGTTTACCAAAGGATTTCCACTTGCTCATTAAAATGTCTGTGCTGCCATTTGCCTCTTAAAATGTTTAAATTTTTTTTTTGCTCAAAGACCCAAATTAGAGCAGAAAGTGTCAGGGGAGGGTGCCCAGGGCTGGTGCTGAGCTCTCACCATTTCCCTCCTCTGGGGATGCAAATCAGCTGCCAAAATCCAACCCCACAACAGCCTCATTCTCCAGGATAGGGAGCTGAAATCCCACAGGCAGCACTGATGGCTGTGGGAAAGGGCCTTTCCCATCCTCCTGGCTCCTGCTGCAGCGTTTGAGGTGTTGCCTGTTAAAATAGCTGGGATATTTCCCAGAGAAATGAGCCCCAAGGGCATCTCCAGCAGGTCACCCTGAGGGCTCAGGCTCCTCTTTCCATCCATCCATCCATCCATCCATCCATCCATCCATCCATCCATCCATCCCCAGCCCCTGCAGCACAATGAGCTCAGAGTCACTCAAGACACAGCTGCAAAGCTCAGGGGTTCTAGGGATGTGGGGAAAAGCCCTCATTCAAGTTCTGGCTAACTGAAAAAAAGTGGTTTAAGTCTCCAAGAAGATGGAGAAACTAAGAGCTTTGCTCCTCTGAAGGAACAGAATCCAAGTAAATCTCATCCATGCCAGAGGTAAAACTTCCTGAGGAGATCTCATGTCCTTCTGTCCATCTCTGCATCCTCTCAGGTGTTTTGCACCCAAAAGTCCAGGAGCCAGGACTCTGCTTGAGGATGCCTCAGATCACAGGGAATGAAGAAAAAGCCCAAAGTGCTGGTTGCTACCAGTTTGTTAGGAATTTACAGTAACATTAGGGGGGAAAAAAGTGCTGGGGCTGAGGCACAGGACTGACTGCTTTTATCCCCCTGCAGTGGGGTCACTCAGCTCCTTCCTAACATCAAACGAGGCACACAGCTTTGCAACCTCCCCTAGAGCCACATGTGAACAGGCCCATGTCACTGAGAAGTGGGTTTATTCTTCACAGGCAGCTCCAGCCAGTCAACTGGATGAAAAATTAAAATGCCTTTAAAATCAAAATATTTCCTAAAAATCAGAGAGCAGCATTTGCTTCCACTGTAATTCCTGGGGTCTCTGTATACTGCAATGTCTTCCATCTCAGGGCTGAGACAAACAGCTTGGTCTCCCCAACAAACATCTGAATAAAGACCCGAGTTCCCTCTGGCTGTGTTTATGCTTGCTGGGAATTCACGCTGGGAAAATATCCCAGAGAACATGATTTGGGATGGGAGCACTCCTTGGAAACTCATCCGAAGCAAATACCAGATGATGCATGGGCAGAGCCCTGCCTGAACTCCTCCAACACCAACTTACACAATAAATCACACATTAAATGCCAGAGCGATTAACTCACCAAAGTGCTTCCATTTATTTTCATTTTGGTTGCCTGTGGGTGATGTTTCTCACACAAATACTTTCACAGAGGACCAGACCCTGAGCTAACCCAAACCCTGTGGCTGCACACCCCAGGGGAGGACACTGAGTGAACTGGCAATAAACTTCATGAAACAAATGATAAAAATCAACTTTCCAAGCAAATCCTGTAGCTCACCAACATAGGGAGAACTTGCTAGTAAAGTATAACCAAGATTAATTAAAGCATTTTATGAGTGCTACAAAGTGGTCTGAGATCCTTCCCAAGCAGAACACAAAGCTGAAGCCTAAACCTGTGTTTTCCTCCTGACTCCCAGAGCAGAACTGAGCGTAGCCAACAGGTCTGGGGAGCAGCATGTGCTGCTGTGGGAACACAAGGGATCACAAACAGGAGGGTTACAGGATTATCACTGTGTTGGGACACAAATCAGATCTATAAGTTAGAGATAAAGCCTCCAGATAAATATATCTGCCTGATGCAGGGTGCAAGAAACAACCAAGCTGGGAAGGCACTGCTAGTCTCACAGTCTCAGCCAAGAGAGACTTGCCCAAAAGTTAGACCAAAACCATCAGTTTTGATCACAATCCCTGGGGCAGGGGATCCTCTGGGTAAGATACTTGTATGTGCTTCTCTACAGCCCTCGGCCTCATGCTTCCTTTGCCAGTTGTGTGTCTTGTGGTCACACTCTGGTTAGTTTTAGCAGAGTTCTTTTGACAGCCTGCGTTTCCACTGTCAGCACTACAGCCTCCCCCTCCATCCTGCCCTTGCCCCCCAGCTGGGAAACCTCCAAGCCCATCCCTTCAGAGGGGACTGCTTGCTCCCAGCTGCTCCAAAAGCAGATGGAGGGTTCGTGGGATCTGACTTTCCTTGCATCCCTTCAGAGGGGACTGCTTGCTCCCAGCTGCTCCAAAAGCAGAAACATCTGATGGAGGGTTCATGGGATCTGACTTTCCTTGTAGGGTAAAGCAGACACACATCCCAGATAAAGGCTCACTGGTGCCACACTCCACCCCATCCCACATCAGCAGCTCCCCAGCACTGCCCCAGTGCAAGCCACCTGAGCCAACACAACCAATCACAGAGCAACGATGCCACTGACTGCACTTTGCCTCCAGCTGTTAATGCATCAGGAAGCCTCCTTTGCACAGCCCTGCCATAAAGCAGCCCCTGGCATATCGATGCTTTGGCACAGAGAGGCACAAAACAAACAGAAAGCAAAGACTGTTGCAGGATTAGGTTCAACTAATTGAGCTGGAGGTGCTGGGGGAGGTACAAGTCTGGGAGCAGGAGGGGAGGGTGTGAATGACCTGGACACTTATACCCTCACTGTCCTGTGATGCTCATCACCCTCTGGCTGTGAGGGTATCCATGAGCTCCTCAGGCAAGGTGGGGGCACATGGATGTACCTGCTCCCCCTGCTAGAGGTACACAGCCACCTCTCTGCTCTGCCTTAGAGAGAAAACAAACTTATCTCAGCTGCCCAGGCATGAATTTTCCCATGCATGACCCATGGGAACCCCAGGCATCAGTGACCCACTGCACTGTGCCCATCCCCTCCAAGTTAACGCTGACAGCACCCAGTGCCAAGCTAGAGATATCCTTAGGAACTGGCAAGAAACAACTCACAGCCTCTGCCAGGATGAAATGGGTTGTGAAACCTGTGACTAGGGTGAGTGTCAGGGAGGAGGGCACTCCTGATGTGCCCTGATGCTGCTCCTGTGGCCAAGCTCTGCTCAGCAAACACCCACCCAGCAAAGCCAGGCTGGGTCACAGCATGAGTCTTACCTTCCCCACAGGCTGCTTCGGGGTTCTGTCCACTCCAGACAGCCTCCATACCCTGCAGCACCACCTCCCACTGCCCATGCCCTTGCTGAGCCCTGCAGCATGCTGAGGAGACAAGATGATGCACAGAGGGGTCCAAGACCACTCAGCTGTGCTCGTTTGGGCTGAAGTGGAGTTAACTTTCTTCCCAGTGGCAAGGATGGGGCTGTGTTTAGGATCTGTGCAGGGCACAGGGTTGATAATGCAGAGGTGTTTTTGTTGTTGCTGAGCAGAGCTCACACAGAGCCAAGGCCTTTGCTGCTTCCCA
>NW_008666459.1:919-27008 GCF_000695815.1 Acanthisitta chloris | reverse complement strand
GGGCACTGTGTGAGTGGCTGCATGGGGCTTGGCTGCTGCTAGCTGGGGTTAAACCACAACACCTGGTTAGCAGGGGACCACAGCATCTGTCAGGGATTTCACTACAGCCAGCCTACCACCGGCAACGATTCGGGAATTAATAGATCCAGGCTGGCAGGATGCAGGAACATCATCCATTTAGTGTCATATTGCAAGACTTTTAATTACTGGGGGAATATGGAGTCATGTAATGATTACAAGAACAAATACTTAAAGTGTGTGGAAATTAACTGAGCCTTGGCAGTAATTAAGCTTGAAGATTAATCAGTCGTTAGCAAATAACACCCTTTGCAGGCTAACCACTCTGTGGGGAAGAGGGATGACCAGGGATATCAGCACTGAAGATCCCAACTTTGCTCTCTGCCACTTCCCATGGGACGAGGTGGGCAGGGGCAACCTGGCTCATGGAAAAGGGCTCATCCAAATCCCAGTGCTGTTGGGTTATGGTGCCAGCTTGGGTTAGCCACTTCAGATCCCCTCCCTCTCTTCCAAGTGCTTTCCAGCAGGAGACCAACACTTCCACTGCAAACTAATATTTCCCTTGCCCAGTAAATGGCTCTCCAGGAGGCTTCCATAAGTACTCCTGATTTCCTTCCCCTCTGATGATTTATGAGGGTTGCATTCAATTAACAGCAGTATTGATTTCCTTATTAGGGAATCCATCCCTTCCCTTCCCAGCATGGGCAGGGTGCAGGCAGCCCAGGGAGAAGGGATACAGAAACACCTGAGGTTCCCAGGTGCTGGTCCTTATCCCAGCATGACATCCCACAAAACCCCTGGGCAGCTCTTCTAAGGAGGATATTGGCCATTTGGGTCTTCCAAAAGTTTTATCTAAAGCATTCCAAGAGATTGGAGGACTCCATATAGAGCCACCTGAGATGTCTTCAATCACACAGCCCCTACAGAGCAAGAAAGATTTTGAAGCAATGTTCAGCCACAAAAGCTGCCTGTCCTGGCAGCTGGGAGGCTTTTCAAGGCAGATCATTAATTCCACGCCATATATTTAAATTCCTCCTTGCACTTTCCAAGGGGTAAAGCCACCCTCAGCCCTCCACTGGAGTGTACAGTGCTATTCCATAAACCCCACCAGAGCCTTCACCTCCTTCCTCTCAGTTACGGCTCTGCAGAGCCAAGTTCTCCTGATTTCGTTGGAGATCCAGCATTAAGCAGCAGAAGTGCTTTGTAAAAACAAGAATTAATCCACTTTTGTGCAAGTGGAACGGCAAAGCCCACGCTGGCGGCTTCGCTGAGCGGGAAGGAGACGAAGGCACCGCCGTGCTAACCAGAGATGCTTTGAAGACTAAAATCCCTTTGAAATTAGCACCCTTTAATTGTATTATCTTTTGCTGACAGCTTCAAGTCGGTCACTGGTGATCAAAGAGACAGAGACAGGGAGGGAAGGCAGCAACAAGCCCTTGGAGGAATCCTGGGGTCGTAAGGATGAAGAGCACCCGGGTGTCTCCACGGGGCTGAGCTGTGTCCAGGAGACACTGCTCTGTCCTGCTGTGGTTGGAGCACAGGGGATCTCCAGGGACTGCAGCTAGTTACCCCTAAAGGGAGAGAGACCTCAACATTCCCAGTCCCCTACACTGGGTCTCATCCTAGGTTTCACACCAGCTGCTATTCGATTCCCCCCAGGATATTCCACACAACCCTGGAGAGCATCTATCAGAGCAGCTGGGTCAGCCCTGAGCCAGGCTCTACTTGAAGAAGGGCAGCAGATGAGGTGTATTGGCTCTGCACCCTTCCTGCTGCCTCATGCACCCCTCAGAGGGTGGAGGGACTGGGACAAGCCAAGAAAGGGCACTATGGACGAGGGAGTACACACAGCAGCAGAGACAGAGCCACTCAGACCATCACAGCAAAAGTTCACCCACAAGAAACCCCCCACAGTGGTTGCTTCACCTGGAGATGCTCTGTCCCAAGCCTGATCTTGGGAGGTCAGGTGAGAACAGACAGGAGACAGGTGGGTTTGGATCTAAGATCAAGTGAAGGGACTTGAACTCACATAAGGGGTGATTTATAAGGAGGAAAAGGTGACAAACTACTCCCTGATTTTCTCTTCCTGGAAATTAAGACATCTGTAATCTCAACCTCTCAGGCCCATCTGAGCACACACACAAAACCCAAGGCTGTTTTGATGTGGGTCTGTAAGCTCCCATCCTCTCTGGTCTATCTATGGCCCCAGAGTCACCAGTCACAGCAGATCTGAAACACCAAATCCCCATCTGCAGCAACTGCTGCAGTCCACAAAAAGGCTTTTAAGTTTATCTTTTGGCTGCTGGTATAGAGAAATTACCATCCCCTGAAATTACTGGTTCTTTTAACGCAAGACTGACCAAGAAAATCATTAAATGTGAGCAAGCACCTTCCAGTGGCTGCCTGTAATAGTCCTGTCCATTCCTCTCCGGGATTACCGGTGTTCTCCTCGTTCACTTGGGTTCCAGCCAACCCATAACAACAAAATCCACAGCACCTGCCATTACTGAGGTAAATTATATTTTTTCAGTGGTTGAAATGCTGCTACATAAAAGCCAAGACCACAAGCTCCACGGCTGCCTGTGCAGCTCTAACTCAGGTGTGCAGGCAGTATGGCAGAGCTCAGCCTTTAATTACAGGCTCACTTACTCTATTTTCCATTACAGGCACAAAAGAGACTCAAGGAAAGCAAAAGAGAGAAATGGAAATGATGATGGAAGCAGGAAGGCATGGGAAGCCCTGCTGACTGTGGGAGCATGGCAAAGGCAGGAGGTGGAGGTGGGAATGCCAGGTGTGAGCCACTGGGATGCATCAAAGCTGCACTGTTGGCATGGAAAGAGCTCATTGCATGCCACCATCCCTGCCATCCACCTCTCGTGTCATCTGTGACTTCACCTGAACAAAATCCACACTGGCATCTTTTCCACATGGCTAAGTTTGTCCCAAGTGCTGCGCCTCAATTTTTTTTTTCCACTCTCCTCCCACCCATTCCTGTTACCATTTTTGCAGGTCTTGGCTTGACACTCAAATTAGTATCAATAAATGTTTCAAGGCTCCCAAAGCACAGGCAAATGTCTCTTTAGCAAGTCAGCACGTCACGGTGGGGAGGTCTGACAGCATCTCTCCAGCTGCCAGCTGGGATGGATGCAGTGTGTGCATCCCAGGGAGCCAGGATGCCAGCTCTGCACATTTTAAGCCTTGCTCAACTCCAAGGCAACCCTGGATTTCAAACAACATACAGCTCCATAGCAACACAAGGAATATGGGCACAAAGAAAGTGTCCTGAGCTCACTCTGGGATTTGGTGGCAGAGGGAGCACAGCCCATGCACCAATTGCTGCTCCAGCCCTCAGTGAGTCCCACCTCCAGCTCCACCACAGCACAGTAGTGCAGAGACACCCTCCCACACTGCAGCACTAGCAGCTGGGACAGCTGCTTCAGGAGATCACAGAATATCCTGAGTTGGAAGGGACCCATAAGAATTACCAAGTCCAACTCCTGGCCCTGCACAGGACAACCCCAAAAATCACACCATGTTCCTGAGAGCATTGTCCAAATACTTCTTGAATTGGGCAGGCTTGGGGCCATGACCACTAACACCAGAAATCATAGTAAATTCAGAAGTCCCAAAAAGAAAGAGGTTTCAGAAATGGCAAACAAGACCACACGTTTGCCCAGGCCTCATGTCCCACTGAGCTGCACCATCCCCATGCAGCAACTCAGTACACTGAGCTCCTACAAAAGGTCTGACTGACCTGTCCAGAGGGAATCGTGCTTCATCCCCTTTGTGGAAGTCAGTGCTATTCTCCAGCCTGGCCAGGATGTCCATCCTCTTCATCAGCATCTCCAGCATGTCGCTCATCCTCCGCAGCACCCCTCGGGACTCCAGCGCGCCCATCACTGCAGCACACAGAGAGCAAGTGAGACATGGCCACAACTCAGTGCTGCTGTGTCCAACCCAGAGCATCCCACTCCCCCTGCCTTCATCCCCAGAGCTGCCCACAGCCCTGTGCTCCCCAGCCCTGTGAGCGGGCTTGGTGCTGTATGGACCATCTTGGTGCTCTGCTGACCCTGATATCCCTCCCTGGCTCTGCCAACAGCCCCACAGCTCCATCGTCCTGCCCAAGCAGGGTTAATCCCTGCCTGTGCCCAAATCCAGCTGGGCTGCTCCAGCTCCCCATACCCACTGGTTATACCAGCCCTAGATCCAGCCTCCTTACCTCCCTCTCCAGGCATAAACTCCTGACTTACCCACCTGATGCAGCCTGTTCTAAGGGTTTATGGGAAGCTAACGTTATTCCTATGCACTAACCAAACAGCCTTTCATTTTGCACTTCTATTTTTCACTCTCCCAGACCCACCTAGCCCAGCATGCTGCCTTTGACAGCAGCCTGCAGGGGATGCTTAAGGAAAAACATGGGAAACTGAGCAAATAGGTGGTCCTCCCCAAACACATCCTTCCAGCAGCACCGGATTTCCCCTGTTACAGCAAAGAATTTATTTTATACCTAAATCTGCTTTGGGGTGGGTAGTCCAGCACTGGAAATAGCTCTGTCTCAGCAAAGCCCCCCAGCAGGGAAGGCCCCCAATTTCCAGCCCCGTTTGACACTCTGTTTCCTATGGGTTTGCACAGCACTGACCTGCTGCAGTGTTGAAAGCTCCAGGGGATACAGGAGCTCCTGGCTCCCGGTTTGATTTGCCATCTAGTGACAGGCAGCCTGAGCCCAAAGCCAGGGAATAGAAAATAAAGCTCCTGTTTCATCTCAGCGCGGCTCATTTCACGTTGGTAATAACTTAATCAGTGCATAATCCCCTGAACCTCTCCCGTTTAGCTTATCTCCGCAGTTCCACTCGCATGTGCTTTTCAAGAGGCAGCACATATTTAATTTGGGGAGCAGCAGGAGCCAGGCGAGTGGTGCTGGGAAGGCACAGGGCTGTCGGACACCCTGGGTGGCTGTCAGGAGGCTATCAGGACTCACAGGCATCTCATGCATCCCCAAACAGATGCACAACTGTGCTTTGCAAAGCCAGAGAGTGGCTGTGTTGGTGCATCCCTGGGATCCCCCACCCTGGCACAGCGCCCTGCACCCAACTCAGCCAGGGAGGTGGGATGGAGCTGGCCATTCTGATGGCATTATATGCTGGGGACAACCCTGGCATGGGCTGACTCAAGCAGCTGAGCACGTCAAACAGCACAGAGGACTCAATGTGAGGTCTGGATGGTTTGGGCATTCAGATGAGAGCAGTGTATGGCTCTGGGGGGATCCAGCTCACCCTGACAGCTCCCACTGCTGCAGAGCTGCATCCCCACTCCTTCAGTAGTTCACCCACTAACTCCTGCTCCAGATGCTGCAGTGCTGGAGCCACAGGGGTTGGTTTCCAGCACAGCAGCTGAACCAGGGGCTGTGCAGCTCCCACACACTGTCCTGCCAGGTTCCTGCCCTGGCAGGCGCTGGGAAAGCATCGGATCACCGCGGCCGCGTCGCCGTTGGATGCACGGCACGCGAACACAGGGTTCTGAGCCAACTCTTAACCCCTCTGAGAAGCTGACACCAGGCCAGCCAGACCTCGCCAAAGGCTGTCTTCCACGCTTGGCTGAGATTATCAGCAGCACATTAGTTTTCCTGACGCTATCTAACAGAACGGAAGAAACATTGGGAGCAAAGGCAATTCCTCAAAAAACCCCAACTCCACCATTCATGGAGATTGAAACTGGGCTCTTCTCCACAGGTTCCTGCAGCCCCATGGCAAGAAGTCAATGACTTCTGTTTGAATTGGTGGGTGCCTGAGGTCCTGTGCAGCTCCAGACCTCTCTGGATGGGTTTGGGAATACCTATTCCTATCCCACCAGAAGGTCTCCCAGTCCCCTGGGTGGGAACAACTCACAGCCTGTCCCACTGAAGAGCAGCAGCACTAACAAACTCACAATTAAAAGATGCTATGGGGGAAAATAGTGGAAACTTGGACCCTGGAAATCCATTTGTACAGGGACCTCCCCAGACAAAGCTGAGCAAATCAGGAAAAGATATAGCCAAGGAAAACAGAACAGCTCTGAGATGGGCTTAAGTCAGAAAACCCACATTAGTTTTTTGCCCACAGACTGAGCTCAATCTGGTGACATCCCTGCCAGGCTGTGTCCAGAGCTCACAGCCCCTGGCACCCTCTGCCCATCCCAGGACCAACCACCCCCTGAATGGGGATTTCTACTCAGGCTACATCCATGCTCCAGGCAATCCAGGCAAGAATGCCTGCTCAGAGTCTTCCCCACAGAAGCACATGTGACAAGACAGTTCTGCTTCCAAATCACTGACAAGGGACGAGGATATTCCCACTGGTGAACAAAACCATTTCCCCCTGGATCCCAGAAAATCCAGCAGCAAGCAAAGCAGCAAGCTCCAGCCCCACAGCTGAGCCACCACCAGCAGCCCAGCCCCTCCCTGGAGCTCCCACTGGCTTCCCCGAGAATTCCCTGAGATTTTCCCACATGTCACTACCACCATTCAATTTCCCAGCTGGTTTCAAGCAATTCCAGGATGCTTTTCAACAGCAAAGCTCTGAGCTTTGCTGTCAACAGTGAGTAGAGAGATTCCTTCTCCAATAAAGACACAATAATTAAAAAACCCCCACAAAATCCTAAGTAAAAATAGCTATTAAAAACAATCCCAGCCTTCCCTGCGTTATCTTTCGGGGCACCCTGCCAAAAGAGCAGAGCTGTGGCAAGGCACATCTCCTCTCAGCCCTCCCCTGGCTCTTGGAGATGAAGTCGAAGCCCTTCCTGATCAACACCTCTCTTTCTGTTCTTGGTCTTTGTTGTTGTTGTTGTTCCAGCAGCTTAAGGAGAGTAACAAGAACGATCTGACATTTTTGGCAATGATTATTACATCTCTTGGAAAGTGTGTCTCATTAAAACCAAACGAAAGGAGGAAAAGTGCTGAAGCGACTCTTTTAAAAATGCAAGAGCCAGGATTAATTTGTTAGCCTGAAATGGAGACCCAGACACTTGCCAAAGGACTGCTCAGCTGCCTGAGCCAGCCACAGGGATGCAGGGGATGGAGGCAAGTCCAGCAAGGACCCTCAGCTTCTCCTTGAAACCAGTGCTAAGATCCCCAAAGAGACTTACAAACAGCACTGCAAGCAGCCAGGATAAACCCAAACCTGACTCAACAGCACAAAACCAAGTAACATTGTCCTGCAAACCACTGCTGCTAATTACATGGGGGATATATCCTAATTTCCCTTGATAATCAGCAATGATGGGAAAGAAAACACAAATAAACCTGATCAACAGATTAATTGGAGTTTGCTAAAGTATGACAGGGTTTTGACAGTTTCCCTGAGTGGCAGCCACGCTTTCAAGGCAATCACTGAACTGACAGAGGTTTTCATAGCAGCGCTAGGAAATAATGATTGCAATCAATCATATCTTACCGGATTTCATGAGACATGCTGGTAAACACAGCAGAGGGAGGAGAATTATTTATGGTGCTTCAGAAGAGCATACAGCTAAGTAATTGGATGAAATCAGGGGAAAAAAAGGAAAGCATCCCCTAAGGGCGATGTCTTGTGGAAGAAGGAATAGTTTCTCTGTGAAACCAGTGGAATAGTCAACAGCCAATATGCTCAAATTTGGATGGGTTGAAACCCAATGGAATTCACTAATGATACACTTGTCTTTAAAATACATTCTTGGAGTGAATACAGCCATGGGCAGGCATCAGACACACACACACATCCCTCCCCTGCTACCTGCCACTGGAGCCTCCAGGAACGGGAGCCAAGACAGGCACACAAGGGAGTTTTGCTGCATGTGCCAACCTGAATATAAAAGTTCAATGTCAAATGCCTTGGGGACTCAATGATCCTCGTGTGTCTCTTCCAAATCAGGATACTCTATGATGCTATGACCACAGGAGCATAGAGTAGCTGAGAAAGCATCATTTCATGGAGCATCTCTGGTGTGGGGGTCTCCCTGCTGGACAGCCTAGCACATAGCTGGGTCTAGTGGGGCATGATATGAAGTGGTGCTGGCAATGCTCGGGTTGTGGCATAGAGGAAGGAACAAATGGGAAGGAGTTTCCTTTCTCAGACATTGTGGTTTGGAATCCTGACCATCCTCCCCACACCATCCCACCGTTGCTCACACTGAGAGCCATCTCCACCCAGCACTTCACAAACATGGATGGAGCAAGCAGGATGTCACCCTGGCACATGGGTCTGTGTGGGGCTCTTGGACACTTGGGCTGAGGTTTTCAAAAGGAGCAAAACACCACAGGAGAATAAAAATAGCACTTTGGGGGCATGTTCCCTTCAGCCACTTGGTCTGATTTAAACCTTCTTGCCCTGCAGAGCTTCTTAACCCTGATGGCAGTTCCCTGTCCCTGGGTCACTCAGCTCCATCCTTCTTGGGGAGTCTTATGCTGCTCAGCATCAGCTTCATCCCAAGAAGGTGGGAAAGAGAAACATGGAGGGGAAATGGTGTTTGAGCTGCATACTATGCCCAGTCCAAAGCATCCCTTGTGTTTTACTCCTAGTGGCTACAGGACCCCAGTGCCACCCCATGGGTGCAGAGGTGGCACCCCATCTCTGTCACTTATAGGGAGTTTTTTCACCAAAAAAACCCGCCCCAGTTACAAGGGCAGCAAAGTCTCCCTTACTCATCACTGACAGTGGAGACTAAGGCACAGCCTTGACCCACATCTCCACAGACCTCTGTAAACGGCACCAAATCACCCCCTTGACATTTAAAAGGCAATTCCACAATTTATTGCTGCTGTTCATAGCATGGCTGGTTTGCTGCTGGTTCCCCCCCCTCAGACATCACTCACATCCCCTGCCTGGCTGTCTCGCCGCAGCCGAACACTCCAGTACAAGAAGGGAATTTGCTCAGAGATGGTAAGATATTACTTATGTCCATTGAAAATATCAACTGAATTAATTCCAATCTAAAGCATCATTTGCTTTGCTTTGGTTCTCTCCTTTAAAGGACAACTCCAGGCTACTTAAACCCCTCAAAAGGACAACGTACTCTTGAAGGATTTATTAGAGAAGAAACTGGAGGAACCTCAAAGCAGTGCAGCCAGACCCAGACCTCACTGCCAGCTGCTCAGGTGGAGGTACTGGGAGGTACTGCTCAGGGCTGTCCTGGGAATTCCATCCTCCCCTGGCATGTTCCCATAGAGCAAAGCCTCAGCCCTTTGCTTCTCTCCCCCTCTGATGTTCCTCTATTCACTTTACCATTGATTTTTACTCAAGCAGATTAAAAGACCAAAGAGCCAACTAGCCAAGGGCTAAGTCTGACACATAATCCTTTACAATCACAGCCTAGAGATCCAGCACTAACTGGCAACAAGAAAGCCCAAGGCCAGGCTCAGGCTGGCAGTGATGACCACCTCCTGTCTCCATCCTTTTGGAGATGGATGAGGTCCCCCTGGGTGTCTGTACCCCTCAAGGATGCCCATCCACCAACATGAGCTCCCAGCCAGTTATTGCCACCAGCAAACCCACCCACATCTGCCATTAAACTGCTATGGATTTATTCATTTCAGTTATACAGAGAAAATATGGATCTTCTTAGCCATTGCCCCAAAGGAAAAAAGCACCAGGAGCTGCCACACACCTGGAGGTGCCCACGAAGCTGCTTGGGGGCTGCAAGTGAAGCAGTCACTTTGGTACAGCTCCAGCTGCACCATCGATCTGCTTGCTGAGCTGCTGGAAATGCTGGCAACAAAGTGGTTCCCTGGTAATCAGCCAAATTAAGCAGCCCTAAGTCACTGGCTGGTAAAGTAGATTACATCCCACCTGCCTGCTATCACCTGTTCCAGGATTTATCCATCCCTTTGTCCATTGCTGTGTAAATGTGCAACCTCAGGGGTGTTTTCATTTGCTCTCACAGCACACATGGGCAGGCAGAGCCTAGCAGGACCCTCTAACACCCTGCACAGCTGGTTCCAGCACTGTGTGCCCAACCAAGCCACGCAGGAGGGCTGACCCAGAGCTCAGCTAATGCAGCTGTGTGATAGCAACAATCATAACCTTTCTGTGGGCTCAAGAGACCCCCCCAGCTTTCCTACAGCCCCCAACACCAGCAGTGCCTGGGGTCGAGACACCACAGCAGGGGGACTGATGTGCTGCAGAAGTTTCCTGGCTGAAAGCTGTGCCATGGCATCATACATGTTGCCCAAAGCAGCACCAGCAGGTGGGAAACAACTTCGTTCAGCCCCATAAATCTCTCCTGAAAGCATCATGCCACCCTTACAGCCAGGCACTGCCCTGCTCACCCCACTCCTGGACTGCCACAGCAAAGCCACATCCTTGGGCTTCACTATCCAACAGCTTCACGTGTGATGATCCACAGCTCTGCTTTCCTCCCACAGCCCCAGCACACTGCAGGTCCTCCCTGGAGGAGGATGTCTCACAGGAGGATGATGCCCCATGAGGTTTTGTGGAGGAGGTTGGTTAGAGGAAACCACAGAGGGGTCCTGAGAAAAACTCAGTCTACAAGTCCCACTAGACCTCCTCCATCCTGCCCAGAGCATGGAAGGGGATGCCAGCCCAGTGTCCCTGGCAGGTCTAGGGTCACATTCCTCCCTCGGGGCAACCCTCAGGTCTGTGGGACCCCGAGCTGAGAGCATGGAGAAGAGACTCCTGCTGCTTCTCCACCTCAACCAGATCCCCCTCTCCCCCCCATCCAAAGGAAACGCCTGTAGGAGCAACCTGCAGCTCTATCTCCAGGAGAACACATGCTCGCTCCCTATTTCCATACAAATAAGAAAAGGCAGGAAGCTGAACAATACAAACAGACACACAGCCAGGAGCGTTTCACTGCTGCAAGGGAGAGTGCAGGGCTGATCCCCCCAACTTCTATTACTTCTTACCCACCCACAAACACACCAGAGACCTGGAGTGCCCTCTGGGACGGGGGGACAGTCCCACACATCCCACAGACACCACTCTGCAGGTAAAACGAGCTGGGTCATCTCCTCCTCTCTCCAGCAGCCCCAGGAGATGAGCTGGGGGAAGGTTGGGGAGCTAGGGAGGAGGAGATGAAAACACACAACCCCAGCACAAGCTGCAGTTCAGCTTTTATTTATTCGAATGTATTTTTTGAACCTATCTCTTTCCTCCTTCTCATCTCCCTTTCACTTTTTCTTTTAAAAAAAGTACCAGCAGGGAATTTTTAGTTGCTTCTCTATTGCCAGCTAGCACTATTTTAAATTGCATTTTAAGCTGTTCTGTGGTGCTTCAAACACCTCACACTGCAGGAGAGGCTTCCAAATTACAAGATTAACATCGATTTTAAATTGCTTCCGAAAACACAAGTGCTCCAGCACAGGCTGGCTCAAGGGCAGCTGCTGGTAGCAAAGCCCAGAGGCCACCAGAGCTCTTGGGGTTCAGCTGGACCCCACACTGGGCTGGATGCTGTTGGCACCAGGGGCAAAGCTGGACCCTAGTTTTGCAGATGGGATCCCCAGCTCCAGAAAAGGAGTAGCACACACCAGTCCCACAGCACAGGGGCAGCCCCAGAGTGGCTCCACAGACCCACAAGCTAGGGAACATCCCCATCACCAACCCTTGTTTTGCTTCTTGGTCTTTATCAGAGAAGTTATCTCTCCAAGGGCATCAACATTTAACTCAATTGGTTCTTCTTCTAGTAGTCCCCATTGCTGATCCAGGGAACACTGTACTCTCAGGAGCCAATGTCCCAAGAACTGCAGGAAACAAAAGATTTGACCCAACATTTGCACACCCCAAGAGCAGCCAGAGGAGGCTTCAGAAGGCTCAACACCACTGTTGCTCCTCTGGCTTTGCACATCCAACACTCAAGCCCACAGCCATACTTACAGCTGTCTCAAAACATTATGTTTCAGAAACAGCAGAACTCACTCATTTAACATTTCCAAAATGATTACCATTTCTCCTTCAGCCAAAAATATTGGCCAAACAGTGCTGGGCATCCTGCCACTCTGCTTCCAGGGGTGAATAAATCATCCCCTTCTTCCAAACTCATCAATCTCTACGGAACACAGTGGCCAGATCCTTCCAGCAGCAGTGGAGCAGGGCAGCAGCCCAAAGCAGAGCCTGCAGAGCCAGGGGGCATTGGCAGAGCTGCAGGACAGGCCTCAACTAATCTCTGCTCAAGCTGAACCAAGCTCTGGTCTCTCATTTAAGTCAGAGAAGCAAATAAATCAATGGGAAAACCCAGCTTTTACAGAGGCTGCTATAGTTCCCACTGTGCTAGTTTTATTTGCTGAAGTACCTGCTGCCTCCCAGGCTCAGGATGGGTTTTGATTTAGGAGTGAGAAGGGGTAATAAAAGCATAAAGAGCCATTAACATTCCTCCTGGCCATGGTGGGGTGTCAGTTCATCACGCGTTGATGGAAATACCATTTGATGTCCTTATGAGCTATAGAAAATCAATTAATTGATTTAATCATTCCCTGGGACTTGCTGCTTGTGGAGATAACAGAGTGCTGGGGCAGCAGGATGCTGCTCCTGCCTCCTCAGACACAGGGGCAGCAGGGAAAGGGCATCCCTGCACTGAGATCTTCACCACTGCTCCCCCAGGCCAAGACTCGTGAATTCACACGTCCATCTTCCTTTAAGTTTGGTGGCACTAATTTTTTTCTTCTTTTTAAGCCTGCAGGCATCCAATTCTGAGCAGCAATTGAATCAAACAGGCACTACTTCAGTAAGAGATATGTTCCCAGGGCAGATTAAGCCTTAACCACTACAACAGCAGCCCTGACACTTCTTTTTTCCCCCTCCATGCCCTGCAAAGCACCAATCTGCATTTTGCTCTCCCAGCACAGAAGTGGACAGTAAACCCCAGTGTCATGTGAAACCCCATGGATGCCTTTATTTTACTTACTTTAACAGTACTCATTTCCCTGCCTGCAATAGCAATTTAGGAAGAGCAGTAAAGTTTTACACTTCCACTTTAAACTCCCTTTCCAAGCGTGGGTTGGGGATGGGAGCACAGTGCATGTTCCCATGGGGGTTCCAGCAGACCAAGACCAAGGTGGGTTGGCCCACGGGGACAAACCCCATGGATGCCTTTATTTTACTTACTTTAACAGTACTCATTTCCCTGCCTGCAATAGCAATTTAGGAAGAGCAGTAAAGTTTTACACTTCCACTTTAAACTCCCTTTCCAAGCGTGGGTTGGGGATGGGAGCACAGTGCATGTTCCCATGGGGGTTCCAGCAGACCAAGACCAAGGTGGGTTGGCCCACGGGGACAACCAGCAAGGGTGCATGTTCCCATGGGGGTTCCAGCAGTCCAAGACCAAGGTGGGTTGGCCCATGGGGACAGCCAGCAGAAACAGGGGCAGAAGAGGTCATGTGCTTTTAGTCAACCCCCACTTTCTCCACCCAGATAAAACAATGGTCTGCTCCCCCAAAAATGCAGGTTAAGGGCACTCCTGTGTTGGTGCAACCCTGGCACAGTGAAGCCAATGGCACTCGTACCCATTGCCAACAGCCATTCCTCAGCACAGAGCACCACTTCAACCTGTAATTAAAGAACCTTCCCCATACACAACGGGAAGAGCAGAGTTAAGTGGTTATTGCTGCCAGGTGCAGTTATCCACTTAGAGCCCCTGCAGCAACCAAGCACCTAGGAGAAGCTGTCAGGGAACAGGGAGACAGAAAGAACTCACCCTGCACCTGGCTCTGCTGTGCCCTGGGGTCTCAACTATTCCCCTTCTCCCCACCAATGCTTGGACAGGCACTGAAGAACTGCCCAGCACACTTCTCCCCATGGGTTGACCCTGGCTGACACCTACAGGCTCCAGGAGATTCTAATCCATCTCTGGATGCAGCAGAATAAAACTGAAGCACTAGGGACACGCAGGATCTCCATGTCCCAGCTGGAGCCAGGGAGAGATGATCCATACCATCTCCAGAAGGACCTGGGAAAACACTCCAGAAAACAACCCCACAGGCAATGTGAAAAGAGGAGATAAGAGAGGGGATATTCCTACTGCCTTTCAAGAGAGTTTTGCATAAGCAAGTTCTGGATTCAGATGCTGAGAACAGCCTAATCCCTCCACCTGGACCAGCATCCCAGGCACTGCCTGCACCATCCACTGAGACACACTCCAGCATCACTGATCCTGACAAGCTGCTTACAAGCCACAGCACTTATCCAGGGCTGCTCAGCAGACAACATCAAAACATGACACAAGCAGCCCAGGAGAGAGTTATATCTCACTCAGGAAGAAACTGGGATTAATTAGCACTGAGTTTGCAGAGTAGAGTCTGCCCAGCTCCCTCCCACCTGTGCCCCCTTTCACTGTCACTTGTTTACATGAGTGTTCACAACTGGTTCTCCTGTCACCTTCACTGTGCATTAAAGGCAGCAAGATAAATTCATAACTCACAGAGCTTTTTGAAAGCAAGGGGAATGGGAGCATCCCTGGGATCACATGTCTGTGCACCGTGTCTCAAGGAGACAGCAGCCCAAGCTCTCACTCCTGGGTGCTGCCTCCAGCCAGCTCAGGTAAGAAAAGAGACTCTCAAAGCCACAACGTAACTTTTGCCCAACTCAAGCTCCTGTGAGAAGAACAGTGTGCTCTGCCGAGCAGCAGATTGGGATCTGTCACAAGCGGCAGCAACCCAAGTTTGCAAATGGGGCCTGAAACTACCTTTCCCTAGAGACAGGGAACTGGGATGGGAGGGTGACCACATCTGTTTTTGCTTTAAAGCTCCTTCAGGCTGAGCAGCCTCACTGCAGCCAGGCCAGAGCCAAAACAAGTTGTCCCCTCCTCTGCTGTCCTCCCTCAGGATGAGAAGGTACACAGAGGGTCAGGATCATGGACACAGATCTCCTCCTCCTCCTTTCCCAGCACAGCTGACTGTGAGGGAAGATGACAGAGATATTCAAGCTCACTCTGATCGTTTGCAAATCCAAGCTTGACCTTTCTGCATCTTCTGTGAGAACAAATGGTAATGTTACCTGGCCGTGTTAAGCCAGCTGGGATGCTGCTGGAGCAGAAGGAAAAGCAGCAGAGACAGGAGTGGGAGCAAAGGACTCCTCAAAGGAGATCGTGTCGTTTCTCACATTTCTGTTTGTCCTCCTTGCTCTGCTCCTCAGGGAGCAATCCAAGGCATTGAAATAACATGAGATGCCATTGTTTCACAGTACTATGGCTCTGAAACAGTGAAGATGCCTTACAAAACCCAGAGCAACCTTCAACATTACCTTCTGCAGCACAATTCCCACCCCTCCACCAACACCCCTGCTCTGGAGAGAAACAGAAGCCACAAAAACCAAAGCACACAGCTGTGCTGCACAGCCCTGAACCATCTCCCTCTCTCCTCTTCTGTGCTCACTGATGGGAGAAATCACTTTAAGCAGGTGAGGCTCCAGGAACTGGAGCAAGAGACAGCAGCAGGAGAAGCAGAGCAGTCCAGCAGCTGGAATGCAGGAGGGATGTTGGATTTGAGGGGAGCAGGGCAGGATTTATGCCAGGTGATGTTAAATATCATTTCCAGTGCAAAATGCCTTGGCTTTTGCCTCTCCCAAGAGTCCTGTACTCCAGCAGGGTGAACCAGAGCCATTCTGACCCCACAAGGAAGGGCAGTGCTCAGTTTCCCTCACAATCTGCATGCAGACAAGACACCCCAAGCCAGCAAGGAGAGCTTCCCCAGCAGGCTTTCTCCATCACTTTTCCACAAATGACCAAAGCTCAGAGGTTTTTGCAGCAGAAGCTGTTCTCTAGCCACCTGCACTTCTGCTGTGCCATGGGGCAGGGGATGCCACTCATGCACTGCCCACCACCAGACAGATTCCCCAGCTGCAGAAAATTCCTGTGGTATAAGGCTAGGAAACCCCCTGCCCCAGTCCACAAGCTGTTTAATATCCCATCAGGATCCATATCCTGCAGCCCTGAGGAGCTCAGACCCCAAAGCACATCTCAGCAACATAGGACAAGGTGCAACAGCCTTGCAGAGGATGTGCTTCGCACCTTCTTGCTTATATTTTCCAGCTTATGCTCTAAAATCAGTTCTCACACATCCTTGTCCTTCCTTCAACCCCTATCCCCACTGATCCTGTTTCCAAAGCAGTTGAGGAAACACAATGCAGGAGCCTGACTGTGGTCACCAACAGGAAAACAGCTGGAGATGCTGCTGGGAGCTCGTTTTGGGGTGGAAAAAGGCAGGTGCTGAGCTCTCAAGCTGAGAAGCAGGAAACACTTGAAAACAGGTTGAAAAGACAGTTATGGGAACAGTAAACACACAACTCCAGTCGCTCAGCAAACCACCACTTCCCAAAGGCATCAGGATTCAAGGACCTCAGCACAAGAACTGCTGCTGCAGCATAGAGACCCCAAACACAGAGATTCCTGTAGCTCTACAAACCACTCAAAGTATCAAAGTACCCCCAAGGTCAGCTGAAATTAAATCAGTCCCCTCTTGCAAGGATCAGCAGCCCAGTGGGAGGGCAGAGCTCAGCTCCAGCCGTTTCAGAATATCAGGACCTGTCCTACACATCCCCTGGGTCTGCAGCAAATTCCTCTCCAGCACCTCATACCCAACTCTAACAGAATTAACAGTCAGAGGAATTCAAAGGCTTTCGATTTTTTAAACTAGCTACAGCAGTTGCAGGCAACATTCCAGCCACATCTAATCGTGTTTTAACACTTAA
This sequence comes from Acanthisitta chloris, assembly GCF_000695815.1. NCBI lineage: Eukaryota > Metazoa > Chordata > Aves > Passeriformes > Acanthisittidae > Acanthisitta > Acanthisitta chloris. Next base: position 10,344 of record NW_008666459.1, on the reverse strand, counting down.
TAACCTATTTTCCTCCACTAATCCCCTGCAGCAGCAATCCACCAGCAGGATGTACATCACCACCAAAACCAGCCTGGGGCATGGCCTTGAGCACAGGGAGCACTGCCAAATCCTGGCAGGGTACACTGCCAGCACCACGGTTAGGGATGTTGGTACTTTCTCAGGATCAGCCCCTGCCCTGGACTCTGGCAGTAAAACAACTGAATGATGCTTGGCAAAAAAAAAAAAAAAGGAACACCAAACATTTTGAATTCTATAGAGGAGGAGAGAAGAGGGCACAGAAAACTCCATCTCTCGAGTCTCAAGTCCTTCCCAAAGCAACTCCCACATTCAAAATTTATAGACTTCTCCGTTCTCTTTTTTATCTACATCTGTGTTTGCAGAACAAATTCTCTCAGTGGCTATTTCAAAACAAAGGAACCTTTGTCTGTGTTTACTTGACAGCAGAGGATTAGGATAAAATAACTTGCATTTCAGAAGGGTTTTTTTATTTATTGTTAAGACGCAAAGCCTGTGCTGCATCGAATCACCAAGCAGAGAATCCATCTGAGGAATGATTTCTGGCACACACCGAGCAACTTGGCTTTTGGAAAGAACCTCTGAGAAAGGGATTCACACACAGAAATAAAATTATAAATGGGATTAACTTTTGGACTGTGACATTATCCATTTCTCCTTTTCATGCTCCTGCCTCACATCTATCTTTATTTTGGTTATGATCAGCTGCTCACACAGCTCAGAAGCCAAGAAAGCTCTGGGTAGAACTGGGGCATTTTTATGTTTCCCCTTGGATTGCAATATCTGAGGTTCAGGGCTGGGCTGGTCAGGGCACTCAGGGGAAAAAAGGAACAGTCCCAGCCTAAAATGGACCATGAGCTTTAACATTTATCCACAACCCAAAGGACTTGTCACATGGAAATAATTTTTAAGCAAACAGGTTTTTTGCCCCCCTGGCTCTCTGCAGTCACCCCAACCCTGCAGGCACTGAAGTGCATGGGGCAGCATCCCTTGCACAGCTGCTGAGCCTGGCAGGACACAAGGAGCAGCACAAACAGCCACAAGAGCTGGGATCAGCCCCAGGAAGGGCTGCAGGAGCTGATACTCACTAGCCACAAGCCTATCCCACAACATCCTGGGAGAGGATGCTGCCAGCATCCCTGCAACACTCATCAATTGGTGGAAAATGCTCAAAAGGACCCACAAACCCAGCACAAGTCCACATGGAGCAGGGAGGGGCAGCAGGGACCAGGCTCCTTCCCCACCCAGTGCCAGGAGAAACTCCAGCCTGGGCATGGCAAACCTGAGGCCACACACTCAGTAACTCCTCCAAAGCCACCAGCCCTGAACCTGCCCAGGCTTGTGTGAATACCAGCCCAATTCCCACCACTCCTCACACCAAGAGTTAATCAGCCCAGCAAAATTAACCTGCTCCTTTGAGCTCACCTTCAGCCCAGCACTGTGCACTTAACTGCGTCGGTAACAACCAGAAATATTTCTTGGGTTTCCTTGGGATCCATAACACATGTTAATTAAATGCCAGTTTGTTATTTAAACAGACCTTTTGAGACTTCACAGTGCTAATAAGCTGCATATCCATTTCTGTTCTCATCCTCTCGACTTCAATGTGCATTCCACACTCCTCCACGTGAGCTCTGCGTCCCCTCAGCCAGGAGGGACCTCTGGAGTCCCTTCCCCAACCTCCTGCTCCAAACAGACCTGCCCACAGCCTCACATCAGACAGATGTGTTCTCAGTCTCTGAGGATGGACTTTCCCCACCTCATCACCTTCCTGGAGGGTTTGACTCCCCATTTTCCAGTGCCCCAGTGAGGTTGCCCAGTATGCATCATCCTTCCTGCCTTTTTCCATGGGTGTGAGAGTTGGTTTTTCCAGCCAGCAGAGCCTCCCCCAACAGCCACAACCTTTCACAAGTAACAGAGAGGGGTCTGGAGTGACATTGATTGGCTCCTACCCAGCTCCAGCTCCAGACCCTGAGACCTTGGGAGTTTCTTTGGAGGATTCCTCACCCCAGGTAGGTGTTTGCAGGGAGCCCTGATGGGAACAGCTATGTCACCCTGTGGGACAGCCAGTCCCTACATACCAGTATCACAAGAAATCCCCAACAGCCTGAACCTGATGTTAAAGAGCTAGAAAAAGCCTTTCAGATTGTGCCTGCCAAGCTCTGGGGACAAAGATTACCTCCCTCCAATTCTTCCAGAGACAGGAGAGAGGATGCTTTGTGTTTCAAAACAGTGTGTGAGACCATGAATGAAGCATATCTTCCCCAATAAGAAACACAGCAACAGCCAAATGTGCAGCAATTAATCTGGAAGCAATGCTTTCCTTGGCAAATCCACCTGATAGAGGAAAAAAAATTGGGTTTACATTGAATTTTTGAGCTTTCTAACAAAGCACGACTTGCCTTAGCCAGTTAGAAACCTAAGAGGCCAAAACCTTGAAAAATGAGAAGACCTAGACCATTATTTATTTCTTTTCTTTCAATGAGACAAACCAGCCATTACCAGAAGCAATATCCAACCTGCACCACCTCAGAGCAAAGCAGAAGCTCTCCTGGCCATCAAGGCTGGCACTCTCAGCACAGCCCTTAGCAGAACCAAGGAGGCTCCAAGCAAGAAGGTGAACCCACTCACACACCTTGATTTAATCACCTGGAGCAGTTCAGCTTGGAGAACTCACAGGTAAGAGTCTGAACCCCCAAATATAAAGTCCTCTGGGGTGACACCAGGTGCTTCTGCAGGTTTCTGGAAACCTTTGCTGCTCTTTGCAGCACAACCTGTGCCACCTCTCAGCTGATCCCATGGTTAGTCAGTCCATCTTTGCCTTTCTTCTAGTTTTCTGCAAACTCCTTGGGGACACTGGGGCTCCTCTGGGACAGAGGACACTTTTCATTTCAAACTCAGGAATCTTTTCAGGACCCAGCTCCTCAAAAGACAGGTCTGGAGGAGGTTTGGAGAAGGCAGTGATCTGGGGGTTTCTGCCCACCCTCCTCACATGCCACTTCTCATCTCAAGAAGGAAAAAATGCCCTATAACCAGGCTTCACTCACCAAACATCCTGGGAGCTGCACTTGGCCTGCAGACAGGGACATGAACACAGCACCAACCCTCCTCACCACATGTACCCTGACCATGGTAAAACATCCACAAACACCAAAAAACACTAATTCTGCAACCTGCACCAGCTCAGGCTGAGGTCATCAGGCAAACACAAGTCCCTCAGAGAAGGGGCTTAACGGAGCTGGGGATGGGAACAATCCTGTGCAATTCAGTTGAGTTGTTCCAGGCTGAAATCACAGCGGAAAAGTCAAGGGGAAGCTCAATTCAGGGCAGCAGAATCCTCCCAGCACAAGGGCAGGACATGACCTCCCACCACAAAGGCTGTCTATGGAGCTGCCTGCATGTCTCATCAAAAAAGGTGTTTTAAGGAAGGTAACAGAACATACACTTGCTAAAAATTAGAATATTTCCCTTCTACAATTCAGTACACCTCCATGAAACCACAAAGGAACTCATCCTTAAACAACAATTTCCACTTCTACAGACCAAAACTTCTCAAAACCTCTGAGCCCTCCAAACACCTGAGCCACATGTCCAAGCAGGTGCAGCTCATGCATCCCAGATGAAGGTTTAATCCTGTTGTTTCTCCATGCCTCTGCTCTGAGCCAGGGTCAGCATCCACACTCCAGCACTTGACCCCACTTTGTCACACTTCTGGATGTGACCACAGCCAGGTTTTAGCCACATGGCTGCAAAGTGCCCCATGCCATGGCAAGAAAGGCTAACAGGACCCTGAGCCATCCTGGGATCCCTGAAATGGGCCAGGAGGGAATAGAGGCCCTGAGCACAATCCTCCTGCATCCCTGGCACTGATCAGCTGGACTAGCCCATGTCCCAGGTGGGACAGGATGGGAAGGGAGCCTGCTTACCCTCAGTCCGGATGGTGAAGGGCGAGTCCCCCAGGCGCTTGGCCGAGAACTGCCCTCCCAGCGATGTCATCAGGAAGCACAAGGTGAAAAATCCAATGCCCAGAACGAATATCCTGCAGAAGAGAAAGAAGAGTTGGAGTGAGGTGTGACAAGGAACCAGCTGAGTCCTGGGACAGCCCTACCACCCTCCTAACTCCTGCAAAGCCACAGGAGACGCTTCGTTTTGGTGTGTCTGGGACAATCCCTGCCTCCTTCCCTACTGCTCCATCTCCATGACTCACCCACCCAATCTGGGCAAGGAGCATCTTTGCAGCTCCAGCCCCAGGAAAGCACACCAGCACCTCACCCCAAGCACAGCCAGACCCACACACACTTCGTGAAGAGCCCCAGGATGTTTCTGCCCAAACCCTGGTGCTGAGCAGGTGGGTTTTGCCTGAGAACACCCTCCCAAGCCCCTGCAGCCTGCTCCAACAGACAGGCCTCAACGGGGAGTGGAAGACTTGCATCTTCAGTGGGGAAGCAGAGCCAGACCACAACTGCCCATATAATGCTCCACTAGATCCAGCCCAATAACCCAGACCACAGGAACCACTACAACGAACAATATCCACGTTCCTCCTGGGAGAGTCCAGAGTAAAGAGAGACCTTGTACCTTCCCTTCCTTCCAAAGAGTCTAAAAAAAAAAACCTCTTTCTTGTTTTATAAAAAGGTCTTTTGTTCCCCCTGTAACTAGGCCACCAGCATTTGCCATTGTGTCTGGCATCATCCCTGTGGCCCGGGCAGCCCTGTGCACAGCAGGACGAGGAGGAATTCGAGCTGGAGTCACACACATGGCCTGGGACCATCCCCTGGCTGCTCTGTTCACCTAGGCTGGCAGGAAGGTGACTCCCACAGGGACACACTGTGTAGGATGTCACCCTGCATGTCACTCCCATTGGAGCTTGTGGTCACCTCCCGCTGCACAAGAAGAGCTCTCAGTGCTGCTCCTGTTCAGGCCAAAGTCACATCACAACTCTTTTGGGAGTGACAAGGCTGAAGGCAGGAGCTCTGTGCCAGGCTGGTTATTGTACACCAGGGAGCATAAAGCAGAGCATGCAGCACTGAGGGATGGATGTCTGGCCTCCTTCCACTGCTCAGAGATGCTGCTGTCACCTCCAAGACTCTGTGGAGGTGCAGCATCCTCCAACAGACACATGGGAAAAGCCCTGGCAGAGCCACTGCCAAGTGCCCTCCCAGAGCTATGGTGTTCCAGGGATCTCAGCCACCAAACCCAGGGAATGTTTCAAGAAGGAGAAAAAATAAGACAACTGTCATCCAGCCTTGTGAAACAATGGGTTTATCTTCCAATAGATAAATCCAATGTGGGATGGGGAGCTGAGGAAGCCCTTAGGGGTACCTGCTGGCATCACTGCCCCTCAGCACCTCCAAGCTGAAGAGAAGAAAACCACTGAGGACAGGAAACAGTAATTCTCCTTTATAAGCTCACAGCACTATCTGCAGGGCTTGAAAGCTGCACACAGACACAAGGCACAGTCACCCAACACCCAAACCAGACTTTTTTGGACAAAGGCTTGCAAGGGAGCCCCACAGCCCTCCATCTAAGCACTACTACATGGTTAAAAGGCAGAGGATTCAGAGCCAGCCATTACCTCTGAGCTACAACACACCATCATCACAATTATCTGCTGCTGAAAAGGGCTAGCAAGTAAAATGACCTGCTTCAAAGCCCTTGTTAACAACTGGAGATGTTGTGGAGAGCTGAAGCACAGGGTCAAGCAGCTCAAGAAGGACTAGGCTTCCCCAGGGAGATCTACTGGAGGAGCTCCCAGGGCAGCTCCCTACTGTCCCAGCACAGCATGGCCAGGATTTTCTTGCCTGAAAAGGCTCCTGGGCAAGACAGGCACCTTCACGGGATCCCACAAGCTCCTGACCTCTATCCCACCAGCTCTGACTCTGCCATCACACAAGCAACACATACCTTATTCCCAGATCCAGGGCAGCTTCTCTCTCTGCATCAGGCAGTGTAAGAACAAAGGGTTTCCTCTGCCTGCTCCAAGGAGGACCAGCCTTGCTCACAGCAGACAGGCACCTAACCCCAGTCCATCCCCCTGCTCCCATGGATCAGCTCTGCCCCATCACCAGCAGATCAGGGACACCTGGCCATGAGCTCTTGTCAAGCAGCACCATGCAGCTCCCCATCCCCTTCTCACCTCCCACCCAATCAAGAGAAAAAGCAACACCCTGAGTTCAGCATTAATGAGCTCTGCCAGCAGTACAAACCCTTACTGACAGCCAGGCCAGGAGAACTGGCCCACCTGGGAGAGCTGATCTACCTGGGAGAGGAGATGCTCAAGTGCATCACTCAAACTGCCTGACACCCCTGTGCAGGCAAACCAGGAGTGAAACAGCTCAAGTCTCTTTTATTTCTGATTGAGCCTGCTCTGGAGGGGTGGAAAGCAGTTTCAACAAGCTGTACAAGGCATCGTGCACTCAGCTAATCAGCCTGGCTACAGGTGTAACCATAACCAGCAGAGCACAGCCATCCCCTGCCCAGCAGATGCTGATGAACCATTGAGCTGCAGCAAATGCACACAGAGATGACTACAGATCTCAGCCCCTCTCCGAAAGTGGACCTCAAAGAAGGGTTTCCAGAGAGCCATGGTCCAGCTCCAGCAGGGAGGTGATTGTGGAGACAGTAGAACATCCCTGGTGCTGCAAAGTAATGTGGTGTCCCATAAATAGCTTGGAAAGGGGGTGATTTGGGGACATTAGTCCATTCCCATTATCACACCCTCTGCCCAGCCACACAACGCAGCCCTGGGTCTGGAAAAGGCCCTTGGGAACACAATGGAGGGGACTGCAGCACCCAGCTTGGCTTCAGAGGGCTGAATTTCTCCTTAGAGCAGAAGTGGGGAACACTGTCTGCCACGGCACCTCCCTGGCAGGAGAACATAATGGCTCAGTGGAGAAGAAACAAGCTGGAGGAAGAGGAGGTCAAAGCCCAGCCATGCCCTATGACCAAGGGAGCACATCATGGTACAAAACCTACTCAATGCCCTGTGCTCCTGCCAGCTGTCCCCTTCCCCAGGGACATTTTAACAAAGCATCACCTGATTAAATACTCAGATCTGATCCTGCTCTTTGCTCTCACCCTCCTATTGACAATATCTTCATCATTATGCAAGGCCTTGTTTACACTTTTTAATCTTCATAATTATACTCTGGCAAGGAGCAATGCTTAAACACCAGGCAGAAGGAAAAAGGGGAAGGGAAGAAAAAGGGGGAGGAAAGAAAAAAGGGAAGAGAAGGAAAAGATACAAGGGTGATCTGTGCTCTACCATCCCACTAGGAAACAAAACCTTTTTCATTTTGGCTGGATTACAGAGAGAGTAGGGAAGATGCAAGATGATTTTCCCCAAAAAAAAGAGGGATCAGTGCCTAACTGGAGTTGCTGTACTTGGGAGGGAAGTAGATCCAGCCCAGCAGCAGTGCTCCAGGGAGCAGGGAGGGTGCAGGGGTGGGCTCTCAGCCTGAGAATCTCATCTTTTACTTTTGCTGGTCTTCTCCAGGGGAATAAAAATGCTTGGCCCAGGTTTAGCTGAGTGGAAACTCCTTATGGAGAAAACAAATACCACGAAGTAGGTAAAACATACCAGACCTTAGATCTTCCAAATTGCCCAAACACACTAGGTCCTCTGCCCCAAAATCAGGTCTAACTCTCTGAAGACTATGGAGCTCCAATGACAACAGAACATCTATCCTGCATGCTGGCTTTGCCTGTCATCCCACGTCACGTTTAATTCGTCATTCAGGCATGGTTCTGGTGCCAAGTCCCTCTCCACATCCTCCCCAAACTGAAATGTTCACAGTTCTGGGTTCTGGCTTGGTGCCCAAAAGAGAAGGAAGCCAAATTCCCTGAGTGTTTAGTGAAAATTGGAAGTGATGCCTCAGTCATGGCAGATTTTGACCCTTGGAACTGAAAGGTGGATGCAACCAGGATGGTCTGAGTGAGGAGCTGGGAGGCAATGGGGAGAGGAAAGCAGCAGCACCCAGCAGGACAGAGCTGTGACACTGGGGTTGTGTTGATCATACCACACCACCCAGCTGGGACCCACAGGAAGAATATTAAGTGAGCACATGGAGAAACCAAGAGCAATAGAGACAGGTAACTTCTTTTATTAGACAAGTTTTCAACACCCAATCTCCTGGCCCAGAAGCTGAGCCACCATTCCTACCAGCAGCAGCAGTCAGGTTAAAAAAGATGATCCCTCTCCCATAAACCTCTTTTGCTCAGAGTCTGACACCATCAAGGTGCTGTCAAGCTGATGCTCAGGCATGGGCATTGTGGGACATCAAGGGGACCAGGGTGAACCCTCTTACTGGCTAATGTTATATCACACAGAAACTCTGGCTTTGGTTTCCAGCTGAAAAATTTGCCTAAACATCCCAAGTTCTACAAAACCAACAGCTGGGTGAGCTGGATCAAGGCTCCAAGGTAAATTCTTGCCCAAATCCACCACCATCACAAATGAAACACCCTTTGCTGCTGAGATGAAGTCAGAGCCATCCTTGGATACTCCCATGGTTTTCTACACTGCTCTGCTCACTCTCCCCTTCCTCTTTGCTGCAGGTGCTCTCACAGCTCAGGGCTTTGCATTGCTTTGCTAAGCATGTCTGGAGGGTGGTTAATGAAATGTTTTGGTGCAAAGGATCAGGTTTCCTGTTCACTGTTTGCCGATGGCATCACTGCCAGGAGTCTACACCAGGCAGGGGATCACACCACTGGATTCTCTGGAGCAGCAAAGCTTTGCTGGAATAAGAATCAGATTTATAGGACCCATCCTGATTGCCAATATCTTCTCCCACTCCTGATCCACATCAGCTGAGAATGTGGAGTGCTGATTTTAGGGGAGTGGTGCTGATTTGCACCAGGTTATGGCTGGACTAGGGCATGGAGGAGATGCCGAGGTCCTGGACACTGTGGGACAGCTGGAAGAGGGTCTTTGCAATTTCTCCTCTTACACAAGGAAAAAGTGCTGGTTCCAGTGGCACCAATACTGGTCTGCACTGGTTTGAGAGCAAAAACCAGCCCAGGTACACAGACAGTGCAGGTGCTCCACACTGCTATGGACATTAGGGACCCTCCAGCCACCATAAACCCCTCATCACACACACCCTCATCCCCCACGGGACTTTGTGATCACCCTGCAGTGCTCTCCCTGTGCTCCCACACCCTGATGCCAGGTCACTGCAGAAGATGGGCTTCCCCTGCCCCAGGGATGATGTCCAGGGCACAGGGACACTCAAACCAGGCACTTGCTCACTATGGACTTCAAATGCAGTTAAGAAAGCAAACAGCCAAGCGAAGAGCAAACTCCCAGTGTGTGTGTCATTCCCCACTCCATGCTTGGAGCAAGCCCAAGCCATGGGGACCCTCATGTCCTTGCTCCACCACTGCTTTCCAACATCCCCTCAGCCAAG
>NW_008666459.1:336-889 GCF_000695815.1 Acanthisitta chloris | reverse complement strand
GGAATCCCTCCAGGCAAACAGGGCAGAGCTGGGCAGCTCCCGGGGAGAGGAGACAGCATCTCCAAACCCGAGTGCAAGCAAGGCAAACACAGCCTGTCCTCCCTCCCAGCTCCAAGCAGTTGCCTGGGCTAAGCAAAAAGGTAGCTAGCAGATTCCTTTGGTGATCCCAGGCTCCCAAATACAGTGGGGAGCACTGAAAACCACTGGGCTCACCCCACCTTGTGCTTGCCCCCAGCACTTTCCCTTTCTGTGGGTTTTTAGTCCCTCTCCCCACAGAAAAACCAAACCACTACCAGCATCTCCCATGTGTCTCAACACAACCTAAGCACATCACCAGTGAAGCAAGGAAACTGGAGAGCAAAGAATGGAGAGGAGAAGCAAATGCAAAGAGGCAAAAATGGGGAGTTACGCCAACGGGAAAAAAGCAATAGGTGGGTACAGGTGTGCTGCAGCCAGAGGGTTTCAGGTTCGGCTATCAACCCCAGCCCTGCTGCCAGTCAGGGAGGGTTTCAAAATCCCCATCAGCACCAGTAGGTTTAAACCAGAGCAACCG
>NW_008666459.1:0-308 GCF_000695815.1 Acanthisitta chloris | reverse complement strand
AAAAGCCAGCGCCGAACAACCCTGTGATAACCCCAAGGACACGGGCGGGAGGGGTGAACCGGGAGCCGCAGGACCCGCACGCTGACCTGCCTGGATCCCTGACATCCTCACCTGGGCGCGACACACAGACAGACAGACACACAGACAGACACAAAGCCCCAACCACCCAAAACGCGCTCCCCATCCGCGCTCAGCTCAGGGCGGAGGGAGAAGGAAACACCAACTTTACCTAAAGGGTCTCAAGGTGACGAGGCATCTTCTGACCATTATCTTGCCATCCGCGTTGACTGTGATCATGGTTGGAGTCG
>NW_008666458.1:0-16704 GCF_000695815.1 Acanthisitta chloris | reverse complement strand
TGTCTGCTTTGGGGAAGTAGAGATTTTTTTAATTTTTATTTTTGCTACAACCCTGCAACTTTCTTTGTTCCTGTGGTCTAACCTTTGTGCTCTGTTTCAGGTTACTTTTCCAAGACTTGTTTCAAGCTTTGGTGATGAGCATGTGGTAAGTGCCTTCTGCCTTGCAAAGGGAGGTGGAGGAGTGTCTGGGATTCCAACCTAATCTAGGCCTGATATCTCCAAGCTGGGGCAGTTACCTCTCTGGTGTATCTGCATCTTGTTGGGGAGTCTAATTCTATGCTGTCAGCATTGGGGGCTTGAATGTAAAACCTGTGAGGTGATAGCCCTGCAGGGTGAAGATCTAATGCCTTGCTGCTTCTGTGCCTTCCCTCCCTAAGGATGATCTGGTTTTGCAGGTTCTGGAAACTCCAATGACCTGGACTCTGTCAATTGATGATGGAACCAGAATACATGAGCTGAGCCTTGGGCAAGCCATGCAGAAAGGCTATAACTTTCTAGTTGATGGTCATGACCTCATCTTTCAGGTGGCCTTTACTGCCACTGGAGTTTTCTCCTACAAGGTAGGTGAACAAAGAGTTCTCTCTGAGGAGACAGTGCTGCATAGACAGAGGCTCCTGTAGATCCCTGAAAGTACTTTCAGGCCATGGCTAGAGCTGATGTCAAAGTGATGCAGTGCTGAGCTGTTGTGGGCAAAGCTGACTTTGCACAGCTGTCACTGCACTGCCCAGCCCCATGAAATGGGGAAGCACAGAGTGCTCCTTGGACAGCAGCACAGTGGGTGGGCACCTCCAGGAGCAGGACTCTAGCTATAGCCTGTCCTGTGAACCCCTGCTGGCAGTCCTGTATGCAGATCCCTTTTGAAAGGTTGTTGAGATAGGAAGAAACTGCTGTTTCAAACATGAATAGCAGCAGTCCTGAACCTGATGTAGTACATGGCCCTGTGGGGTTGGTCTTACGATAGGTTGTGAACTGAGCACTAATAGAGCTCTGTTGTCTTTGTCAGCACAATGATAAGGTGCTCTACACTGTGGCACTCAAACTCATGTATGGCCCTCCTGAGCATAGACTGACACTGGAGTCAAGAATGCTTTGTGCACCAGGTAATGCTTGGAAGAAGTCAGAACTTGACCTGCTTCTGCCCTCAGGAAACTTCTCATATTTAACAAAGGTATTGTTGCAGGTCCAGCAGTCTGTAATGCAACACACATGACTGTTGTCATCCCAGCCTTCCCAGGGACCCTCATGGCTGTGGGTGTAGAGGATAAACCCATACCCATGGATCAGCTTCAGGAAAATGGAATCACTCTGGACACAGAGAGAGGAGTCAAGCTACATATTAGCAGGGAAGTCCTGAAGTCCAGGGTGAGTTCTGATCCTCAAGTCACAGGAGTTTGTGTGATCATAACTTCTTGGTGCTTACTGAGAACCAGAGCACAGTAACTTTGACCTTAATTAAGCACCTCTCAAGTCAGCCATGTGCTTTGTGGCTTGCTGAGTGCAGGTGTGATTAACATGAATGCAAACTGACTTAGTAAATAGATAAGCATCATCTAAAGGGAACTTAAGTTTTCATGGAGTCTCTTGGCAAAAGCAGCTGGAAGCAAAAATATTGCTCTTGGAGGGGGCAGGTATGTGGCATGCCTGGAGCAATGCAAATTAACAAATATGCTGAGTGAAGATCACTGTGGCCTCAGGGGAAGCTAAGCAGCTCTAACACATACATGTGCTGAAATGAGCTCTTGTAGTTATGCTCCAGGAGAGTAACTCTTGTCCTTCAGCTACGTGGGGAGAGCTGCACAGGACTTCAGCACTACATGTCCTCTTTGGAACTGGCTTTTCACTTCCATGGGAAGACTGTGACAATGGTGATGCATCCTGAGTGCCCCTGTGAGCAGTACACACCAATAGGTAAGTGACTGACTTCTGCAGGGGCCTCACCCCTGTTTTGCTTGGATGGTGATCCTTCAGCACAACTTGTTTTTAATGCTTTCCTGTGATGGACTCATTTTTGTCAGTAATAGCTCTTGGCAGACTGAGCTGTCACTCACTGACTGGTGTGACAATTTATGTGAACCTCTGTTACAGCTGCTGTATGCACCCAGGATGGGTATATGGACTTTGAAGTCCTTGCTGATAGTACCACACCACTGCTGGATTTGGATACACTGAGGCTCAGAGATCCTACATGCCGACCAGTCTTCAGGTCATCTTTGAATGACAGGGTTTGGTTTCATGTCCCACTGAACGGGTGTGGGACCAGGTATTGGGTAAGTGTGTAGCCAGGATTGATGGGGTTGAGCTTTATGCATTGGGAATGCCCTCACTAATGCTGTTATTTATCCACAGCTTGATGGGGAGAAGATTGTTTATGAGAATGAGGTGAGGGCACTACAGGCAGACCTTCCACTAAGCAAGATCTCAAGGGACAGTGAACTCAGGTGTGTCTGGAAATCAGGTGTTTAGGATAGCAAAGATTAAGAGTTACTTGTATATGAACATAAGACTTACCTTCTGCTTTCTTGTGACAGGCTAACAGTCCTGTGCTCCTTTAGCAATGGTGATGCCTCCCTCACTATAAAAGTAGACAACCTTCCTCCTCTGGCTTCTTCAGTGAACAAAGGTCCCCTCTCCTTAGTTCTTCTAAGCTACCCAGGTAAAGCTGACTCTGGGCTCAGTGACTGGGAGGTAAATGGAGCTTCTGTGGGGGGAGGATATATGAATGAACTCTTCTGGGACATGGGCTTCTAATGTCCTGATATGCTTCTTTCCTTCCCATCCATGCTACTTGAGGCAGATACCTCAAACCTGAGAGACTAAGACCACAGCTGTACAACCAGCTGTTGAAGACTTGAAGAACAGATATTTTTTTTTTTTTCAGGATTCCCTTTGTGCACTGACTGATCTAACAAGGCTTTGTTTCTTGCAGAGGACTCATACAGGCAGCCATACCGTGCTGACCAGTATCCAATAGTGAGGTACCTCCGGCAGCCAATCTTCCTGGAAGTTCAGGTCCTAAACCGCAATGACCCCAACCTCCACCTGGTACTGGATGACTGCTGGGCAACAGCCTCACAAGATCCAAGCTCAGTTCCCCAGTGGAATATTGTTGTTGATGGGTGAGTGCCCTGCCAGAGAAATGGAACTGCCTCTTGCAGTGGATGGGGAGGATTCCTGAATTCTCCCTTGCTCCCTCTTTAGGAAGAGAAGCCCAAGTGCAAGGGTTTCATTTCAGGTGGCCTTTCAAGTACTGCCCTGGTATTCTGGAATTTGTAGGAAGATGAGTAGCACCTCTACCTTGAACTTTAACCTGCTGCCTACAAATACTTGAACCAAACAACCCAAGCCTTTGCTGCCTGCTCTTTCTGACTTGCTTCTTATTCATTGGCAGGTGTGAGTATGACCTGGACAGCTACAGGACTGTGTTTCATCCTGTGGGGCATGGTGTCAGCTATGCTAACTATCGCCAAAGGCTGGAAGTGAAGACTTTTGCCTTTGTCTCTGGTGACAAAGTCCTCCCTGGCCTAGTAAGTAACATTATCCTCCTACTTGGAGCAGTAAGTAGGAGCAGTTACTATCTCAAAATGAACAGACATCTCATTCTCTGTCCTAGGTGTACTTTCATTGTAGTGTTCTGCTCTGTGACCATTTTCAGCCAGACTCCCCATTGTGTATGACAAGATGCCCAAGGCCATCTAGAAGCAAAAGAGGTAATGCCTGAGTAGTTTTGTAGGTTGCACTGATCCAAGATCACTCACTGCACTATGGGGTTCAATTCTGTGTTACTGTTGCAGAGAGTGGGATGTCAGATGTGAACTCTGCAGTGGTGAGCTTGCACGGTCCTGTCCTCATTGTGCCAGAACAATGGTCTGCAACACAAGGTATGGAGCCACTTTGGTGCTGATGAGTGTTGCTTAGGTTGTGTGAAGAGCTGTCTCCACAAAGTACCTTTCTGCTTGTTTTGTAGGGCACAGCTTCTTGAGCAAGGAGGCATGGACTGGTATTACAATGACTGCTGCTGGTATTCTCTCTCTGGTGGCCACAATGCTACTATTTTTGGCTGTTATTAAATGCTTAAAGAGAAGAGCATACATGGTAAATGTGGTATGTTAATGTATATGTCCAAATAAACTTGAAGTATTCACTCAGTTAATTATGTCTGTCATGTATTTCCTTTCCTGCATCTATGCAGGTCAATACTCCTGGTCCTCTGAATATCTCCTTATTGTAGATTTGGCTTAACAATTACTATAATATTTCATTTCCAGAGTGTCTTTGTTCTGAAATCACCCACTGATGTGTTAAATTCCTAATGGGCTTTGCAGCAGATTTCTTTTTTTGAATTGCTTATCAAATGCTATTGCTCACAATTGTGATTCCATTCGACTGGGCTTTAAAAAAAAAAAAAAAATGTGCTGATATCTATAGTATGTATAGACATACTGTAGATATCCTGTAGCTGTTGAGCCTTGTGCTGCAGCTGGAAATTTAAGAGTTGGCTTTATTGAAATTTGGTTAGCAAACTAAAAATAACAAACAAACCAAACCCAGAACACTTTTTTCCTTACTATGGGAATCACGTAATTGCAAAAAGTCTTTGAAGGAGATGTCCAGTGAAGCCTCTCTTTTCTGAGTACAGCAGGTTGGAAAGACATGAAAACCTAAGTGGAACAGACTCTTTCCTGCTGTCAGAGCTTGATCTGATGGTTAAAAGTTTCATGGCCACCTAATAGAAGCACCAGGAGTATGTAATTTGGAGTTTCTGAAAACTGAGGGAGGAAAGAATGGTGTTTTGAATGGGAAAAAAGGGGGATGAGTACTAGCTAAAGCTGTCTTGTCTGCAATGTTTAAGTACTAGAGCAAAATAGTTGTGCTGATGCCTGGAAGAAAAGCTACTCACTCTACCTGTTTTCCCTCCCCTCTGCTGAAGAGGCACTTGATTCTGAAAAGGAAGTGTGTAGCAGTAGCTAATGTTAGCTTTCGAAGTTTTCTTTATGTGCAAGTCTTTCCAGAAAACTCTTAGCATGCCAGAAGAGGCTATAATGACTTCCCCTGTCACCCCTTGGTGGTGTTCGCAATATTAATGCCCTTTCCTATCAAACCCAAGAGTTTGCCTTTTTGAAATGTTGCCCTTTCTCTAAAGGAATGTTCTAAATTCAAGTAAGCTTTTGAAGGGAATTACCATACAAACCAAATACCATTAGGCTGTGGGTGGAACAAAGTTTAACTGGTAAGTTTAGCCTGCAGACAGGGAGAATGGGGAGTTCTAAAGCTGCCTCTGCATTAATGCCACCTCAGCCAAAGACTGGTTGTGCCACACCAGCTTCACCAGGTTGCATTTGACCTGTGGCTTCCTTATGTTCTGCTAGGTTACAGCAACTCAACTCCTCTCCTTTAGGACTTGGTACAGCTCTATTAAACTGAGTGTTTACTTGCTGTACCATTTCCTACCCTTCCTGTTGTCACTAGTACCAGAGTTTTAGTGCCTTCACTCATTAATGGTTAGTTTCCTTTGCTTTTATGCCAAAATTTTCAGGGGAAACTTTACATGTTGTCCCATGTGAAGCATGTGACTTGCATTGGCAGTTACCACTCTTCAGCAGGGCAAAGAATATATCGAATGCTTTGTTAAAAGGTCAGTGTATGTCTTTAAAAGTCACTGTAGTTTCTCACTGCAGCTTTCAGTATAAACCAGGACAGACTATATGCAGATGTAACACCTCCCACCTGAGGTGAGGTGAGGCAGCTCCTGTCATGCAGCTGTTCACTTTGAATTCTGTACACATTGCCTTGCACAGTCAAGGAAATGAGGCATAAAATATAATTGCATGTGACAATGAAAAGGAATGCAAGTGTTTCATTGTACCAGGAGTGTAACAACCTTAGGTTAAACATTGCCTGGCAATTTTGAGCAGGGTGAGTGATCATCACAAGTCCAGCTCTGTGTGTTCTGTGAGTGTGCAGGGCTTCAGATCAAACCAGTGGCTAGAGCCTGCTAATTGTCAAACATGCTGTGCATAACCAGCATGGGCTGGGTGTTTGTCTGCCACAGTCCCTGACATGCTTTCAGCATTGGTATGTTTGCTAAATATTGATGTGTATTTGATACAAGGAGAGCATGTACTGAGAACATGATTGTTAGGAGGGCTTTATGCTGGTGTTGACCAAAATTATAATGTCCATATAAATACAGCGAATCTCACATTACAGCCATGTATTTGCAAGTCACTCCTGCTGTCTATCAGCCTGAGAGAGGTTAGAGTTGAAATGATTACTTAGGCTATTGTCCAGCAAACTACCTACTACACTCAAGTGCTGTTGACTTAGAACTTGGCTGGAATATGAAGCATTTCTGCAAAAGCTAGAAAAGTGGTGATTGAAGAGGGTTTATACACTTGACAGCATGTTGTACTTAACCACAGAGCTTTTAGCTCTTCTGACCCAAACAAGGCTAATGCTTTCAATATTCCCTCTCTTCATCTTTCTTCTTGTTCTGAAATATGGGAAAAGATCAGTGCATGTTCAGGCAAAGTGTTGCTTTGTTTCTCATGGCTGGATGGATTTTACTAAACAGTGTTACAGTGGCTGTTGTGTGAACACTCTGAAAAAGAGAAATGCTAGTTAAAATCACAGTAAGTTAAAATATTTCTCCTAAAAAGAGAAATGCTAGTTAAAATCACAATAAGTTAAAAAATTTCTCCCACAGCTTACATATATCAATCTGGAGACTTGCACTAGTGAGGGTGCTTAAAAAAATCCCATATATCTTCAGTAAGGGAAGAGGTGAGACCTTTACTTTTGCTATTTGACTTTTATCCAGATTTTTTTTTTTTTTTAACTAGGTGGGGAGATAAGACCACAAGGTTGCATATGGTGACAACCACCTGGGTCAAAGGGAAGGTTATTCTTGCCTGGCTTCTGTCCCTGGCTGAGATTGTCTGCCTAGGGGCAGACTGTCAGATATGGCCCATGAGATCTGTCCCAGGTCTTTGGGAGGATTAACTATAGTTCTCTAGGAGTGATTCAGTTGTGCTCTATTTGTGGATATTGCAGCTTGAAGGAAAACTCACTAACTTAGTTAAATTAAGGAAAACATGGGGGTTTATTCCCTACTTTGTAAAATATTTACCTCAGAGCTCAGCCACATGTATTCCTTCCCTATTCTGTGTGCAGCTGCCCCTTAGACCTCTCCTGCAGCATGTTATCAGGAGAGTTTAAGCTCCCCTTACAAGTATAAATGACTGCTTTACTGCATTCAGGCCTGACATCCCTCTCTTCTGACACAGAGGAAGGCAAAATGGGATTGATAGTACAGTAAGAGGAGGCAGAGGAATTAACCTGTTGCAGGTGGCAGCAGCATTTGCTCTCTGCAGCCTGAGCTCAAGCATCTGCTTCAGGAACTGTAGCACAGGTAGTTCTTCTAAACATCCTCAGACTCTAGATGTTTTTGGGGTCTCCCAGGATGTAGTGATTAGGGTCACAAGAGTCTACTGAGGCATGTTTATGCTTAAGGGGGAGTGAACTACAGGCTGAGAGGACCTGGTTGGGAATGGTGCCACTGGCGTAGGAAAATCTGCCAGTTCCTTGCTGAGTGGATGCTGTACTGCAGGAAACTAAGAGAACAAGTGAAAAAATGGGGACATAGCAAGAGAGGCTGGGGAGATACTGCCAAAGGCTTCTTAGCTTTACTGCAGTGTTTAATAATTTAAAAAGGAACACAACCTATGCCCTCATTTGAGGCATGGCTTCACTGTCTCCAGTAAAAACACCTACTCTATGCTGACCTAGTTTTTTCTTCAGCATATCCCTTCTGAAAACCATGCTAATGCAGTGGTGGCACAGCAAGGAAAGCAGCTCTCAGTAGAAGTGCAGGGTGAGAAGCCTTGAAATGATAGACTGATAAACATACTAAGGTCAGGGCAGCAGAAGTGAAACTGTACTATGTTTACCTGCTGGTAGCTGAGAATTCACAGCTTTAGCTCCTGGGAAGTGCTGATGACTGAATTATATAATGAAAAAATAAAATCAAAATGCAGAAGAAAATGGTTCATGTGGGGTCAGACTCTAGGAATAAACTCATTTGCTTTAGTGCCTGCTAAGTTTATTAAGTGATGCCTCTAACCTTCAGCAGAAGATGAGGGTACAAAGGAAATTCAGGGTAAAGGGAATAGATCTCATCAGCTGTGTATCCAGATATGAGCTGTGCTATAAAGATTTTGAGTGTTGTTATTTGAGACAGGTCTAAGGGCTTTGTTGCTGTGTCTTTGGAGGTGACTCCTGAAAAGCTATTGCAGGCAGCCTTGCCTCAGGGATGGCTGGGCATGTGGTCTTGTAATATTTGTTTGTGGAATTAATGTGCCATGAAAATAAAGGGCTCCTGGAAATGTAAAGAAGTGAAGATAGAGATTCCCTATGTTACAGGGTGCATATAAACTATTATATGCAGGTTTGTTTAATGGCATTATCGATGTTTAGTTACTTTATTCCCTATGTTACAGGGTGCATATAAACTGTTATATGCAGGTTTCTTTAATGGTATTATCGATGTTTAGTTACTTTACAGGAGCACGAATAGATCATGCTAGTGATGGAGCTTGCAGCCTTTATCAAAATTGAAGTAGGCTGCATGTTCTAGCAACTAAATATTCCTGATAGAGAATTTGATCCTGGCCTCTATGATCTCTTGAAATAGAAAAGCACTTTTCAAGCAGTTTTATCCACCATGAAGAGGTAAATGTTCCTTTAAAATGCTTTTTCTTGTCTGTTTTTCTGGTTGTAGGTGCCTATTGTTAGCAGAGTAATAGTGTTTTAAAATCAAAGCCAAATGATTTTGGTTGCTATGTGTAGCAGAAAGGTTTTATTCTAACAGAAGGGATGCTCAGTGGTTGCTATTGTCAAGTCCTTTTGAAATTGCTCAAGACTGGCATGTGAAAATTGAGTTACCTAGAACAGTCCAAATTCCTTCTTTCCTCCTTGGTGAGCTTAAAGCATAATCTTGAAAGTCCCCAAGTGTTAAATGCTGGCAGTGCCTCAGCCCTGGACCAAGGGCTGCTGCCTGCCTGGGGTTTTGGAGCAAACTATTTTTAGTTTGTAAGGTAATCTTATAAAAGGTTTGAAAGCTTTTCAGCTCCTGGGGAGGATATAATTTAGTTGTTAGTGAAGACATAAATAGAAACACAATGCCCAAACAGCTTCTGCCAAAGTGCTCCTGTGACTTTGTCTCTAGGCCAAGTGCAGATGCATCCCACAGATGTGATGTGGTGCTCCCCTGTGCCCGTGTGCTGAGAGCAGTGACTGCCTTGTGGAGGCTTACCCAAATTACTGCAGGTCTGGCTACCTGCCAGACATAGACACCAAATGCAGCACTGGCTGCCCTGACCCAGCTGCATTTTCCTGAATGTTTGTGCTTTCATCTGGAGAAGTCTGCAGCTGCTGGTCTTACAGGGACCATAATCTGTCTCCAGAAATCTTGGCCCAGCAAGATGTGGAAGGGGTTCTGACAACTGTTGGCATAACTGAGACTGGAAGTCACCTTGTTGATGCAGTAGAAAGGCAGGATAGGGTGAGCTGGGTCAGCTGCAGGATGTGGAAAAGTTCCCAGCAAACATATAAGGCCACACAGATAGCAACTGCCATAACGAGCTGGGTCAGCTGCAGGATGTGGAAAGGTTCCCAGCAAACATATAAGGCCACATAGATAGCAACTGCCATAATGGTCAGTCTTGTTTTGAGTCTTACACTGGAAAAATAAAGATTCCTTGGAGACTTGTGGGGCTGCTCAGAAACCCACTGCTCCAAGCATCAGCAGAGGCTGTTAACATGGGTTAAAATGCAGCTCCTCTACTCCCTGGACCACTGGCAGGTGAACGTGACACTGGGATGTCATAAGGCAGTGGTTGTCACTGAGCTGCAGCAGTCCTGGAAATAGAGCTGCAGAGAGAGCAGAATTTCCTTTTAATGCTAAAGGTAATGATTTGGATCCACTAGCAGACTAAGCAATGAACTTGTGCTCTAGGGAGGCAAATAGGGCCTGGAAGTAAATAAAATCCTCTCAATAAAAGGAGGGGTTGCCAGCACTGAGAGCACACTTTGCTTTTAAGTCTAGTTGAGTATAAATAGCTCAATGTAATTCTACAAAGGTCTATCTTAACCTAAAACTTAATCTTTTTAGATTCTGAGGCAAGATAAACCTGAAAGTGAAAAGGGTAGAAGCTGTGCAAGTAAGCATGCAGAAAGCTGGTGGTGTCTGGTTGTACCTGGTAAGTTGCAGCACAGATGATAAACAGCATCATTATTTCTCTGAGAAGGGTTTTTCTCCCTTTCAGTTTATTTTGAACACAGTTTCATTTTAGGCAGACTAATAGAAGAAATAAACAAGGAAATTATTTTCAAGGTGTATTTGAAATTACAGCAGTTCAGGCATGTAATGCAGGCAAAATACTGGCAACACTAAATAAATGAGGTGGTGATTACAACTTGTGTTATAATAAAGTCATGCTAATATTTGTCTAATTTCCCTCATAGCCATTAGTTTGATCTTAGCAGCCCAAAAATCCCTAGACTGGAGGCATTACTGCAGAGAAAAATTAAGATCTGGAAAGTAGGATGAGACTAAAACCCAGTCTTGATGGTTGGGGGTTAGTTGTGTGGTGAGAAGCTGGAAGGATCTGGTAAGTACTAGAATGCTATTTCAAGACTTTTTCCTAGTCATAAGGATTTTTAGTACTTAAAACCATTTATTTCAGTACTTCACAGCCCTTAAAAGCAGGCACCAGTCCATTTGCACAAGAGAGAACTTATTCCATTTACCAGCCAGTACAAAATGCCTCCTTCACATCAGTGCCCTATGCTCCCCAGTGGGTGTGTTGATGTTTGCAAACACTAGGATATTTCAGGTTTTTGCAGTCTATCGTCTGCACTGAGGAATTTCAGCTGTGATGTGCATCACTGCACAGCACCACACAACTGCTAACAGCATTTTGGTTTTCCCTGCCAGAAACTCACCTGCTGTACACTGGCAGATCTCTCTGGTAACTGACAGCAGCTGCAGATGTGATCCTACAGTGGGGATACCAGCAATGTAAAACTGTGTGCATGTGTTCATGTCAAATCTTTGTTCCAGATTTCAGATGGATTTCTCCTGGCTCTGCCACATAAACAGTATCCCAGCACTAGCTTTTCTTACAAGGAAGGTACAGTACTTTTCCCATTGTTTTTTACCTTCCTATCATTTGTACACTACTATCACCTGGAAATGAAAAACTTAAAAGTCTTGTTGGGATAAAACTTTGAGGAGCCTTATAAACCCAAATATGTTATCTACTTAGTAAATTATGAAAGAAATCTCCTGTTTTCTCAAATCCTTCATATTTAACTGGAATTCAGTAAGTACTAGAAACCTTTATGAACTAGCATCACCTCCCTGTATCTCCTGTGGACAGTGAGTAGGGCTAAGGATGATTTCACTCTGCTGCCCCAGTGGGGACAAGCCTACCACCCTAATGGCTGAAAATGTGACCACCAATACTGTGTGGAACACATTACACCTCAGACAGACTTTGACTCCATATTGGTTCATGCAAAACTAAGTAAAACACTAATTAGAATTTTAGACTTCTGCATTTCCCTTACAGGGAGAGAAGGGGAGTGATGTTCAGTCTGTGGCTCAGCAATATTTGCCAGCCAAAATACTTTAGCCAAGAGGAAAAACTCAGCTCCAAGCATAGCCTTCACAGAAGCAGATCAGACAAAGTTCTTTTACTGTAGAATAAACAGACTAAAATGACAGCTTGGTTAAACAAACTTTATCAAACTAATATAGTTATACTTTCTTAATGCTTAAAAATATTATAGCATTTGCAACAATGAAAAAAACGTTTAAATAATATACAAGAAGTACAACTGAGAAGCAAACAGGCAATTTAAATACCTAAACAACTGGGAAAAAATGCAAGACCTAAGCATAGCAATGAGAACAAGGAAAATATCCCTTCAGAATAATGCAACATCTAGAGGTATATAAAAGCTTAGACCATGACTTAACATACAACAAAACCCAATTTTCCATGTAAAATAAATATAAAGCATTAGCATGGAGTGCTTATACTATTTTAACAAAGGCTGTTAAGGCTTACAAGTATTTTTCCACATTCAGAGCACATTTCTGCTGTTCTGAGCTTTGACACTTCTGTATGAAAATGACCAACTGCTGCATACAAATTTCAAAAGAGAGCACATCCAGAATTCCAGTAACAAATGAGAAATACCTATTAACTCTTTCTTTCACATAATGAGAACTGATTTAACAGTACCAGTTACTATTACATCCTTTTACCAAGCTCTGTGGCACATTCCCTCATGCACATACACTTGCTATTGCAATGCACTGCTGCTTAATGGTTGTTCTTAATATCTGTTTTACAGTGACAACGTAAGATATGTATTGATTTTTTTCAGTTGCCATAAGGAGTACACAAAGGCTCAACAAGTCAACAGTTACATAGCAAAGGTTGGAATTGTACAGTTAAGTGCCTATGAATGAAGTGGGAAGAAAGCCACTTATTCACTTTTTCCATTACTGGCATCCAAGACAGGACTGTTCTGTGGCAAACTTCCATTAACATCTTGCTTCCTTATCTGACCCCTGTAGACAGGAGAAAAGAATGGGTTTACAGTCTGTTCCTCCCCAAGATTATTGTCTTTTAGCTTTTGGCTCAAAAAAGTTGAGTAACACAAGATGTAAACCTGTCTGAGACTCCTGGAACATCTGCTGCTGGTCTGACAGAGCTGCTCTCAAAAGACACAGGAACATAACCACTGCAGGTATTATCTGTCTTAACATCAAAGCTCTAAGTCGATATGATTGGTTTGTGTGTTGGGTTGTTCATTTGGATGTGTTATGGAAAACAGAAGTGTTATGGACCTGGTGGGCAGTGTTACAGAGCTGGCAGCTTGCCCTGGAGGGGTGGTACAGAGCCCTGGAACAAATGTGAGCACACTGGGCCTTGCACCATGGTTTTGTCACCCCGTGGTATCACAGCAGCTCTGTGTGTCCTGGAGAGCTGTGCTAGCACAGCTGTGCTGAAGGAGTAAACTGAGAAAGTCTAGAAGGAAGCAGCTGTAATTTTTCTTCTTGCTCTTCCCTATGTTTAAGCAATTACCATGATTCCTTCCCTGGCAGGTGCTGCAGGGGGCCAGAAGTGTCACTCCAGCACAACCTGCTGGTGCCTTCTGTTCCCTGCCAGATCCTGAGAAGTGTGGCTGAGGCAATGCTGACTGAAACAGGCCTCCAGGCCCGAAGTACTGGCAAGCTGCACTTGTGCAGTATTCAGCAGAACCTGTTATTTCTCTTTTAGACCACACTGTCCCTTTTAAGTACCCCTTTGCCTATCCCAATTCTACAACTAATTCTGGTCTATTACTCTACAAATGCAGGCAAGCAGAGATAGCTGGGTCATCGTGCAGGAAAAACTGCAAAAGGTTCATCCTCTACACAAAATTGAATTTGGCAGGGTGTTTTAATAACATTTAAAGCAACAAATTAAAGCAAAACAAAGTTGTATTTTATTGCTTGATGTTGTGTTAGTACATGCTTATTAAAAGATCATTTATGTTTCCTCGTTCCCAAACAGGAAAAGGGGCTCATTAAAATATATATTGATGACCAGACTCTGTATGCTGCACATTAACTCAAGATTCAAAGCACTCAAGAAACATTGTAAAACTCAGCACCAGTGGCTCACTTAAAATAAATGAAGCAATCAGTGTAATAGTAGTGTCAGAGTTTGAAATCCAAGCATGGAACAAGACACACTCACCTTGAAGCACACCAGTAGTTGACCAGAGTTGAAAGTGTGATGTAGCAAACACTCAGAACTCCAGAGACTCCCACGGAAAGTGCCCCCAGGCCACACAGCACACAAAGGAGGGCTATGCCACCTACAGCTATTACAACACCTAACAAAACAAAACCAGCGTGTTATTTAAACCAGTTTATATACAAGTAAATTAGAAGAGCTGATATTCTACCACAACCCCAATTTCAAACCATTTGGAAAAACATTTTTCTGCAATCATACAATGGTCTGGGTTAGAAGAGACCTTAAAAATCATCTGTTCCAACCCCCTGCCACAGGCAGGGACACCTTCCACTACAACAGGTTGCTCAAAGCCTTATCCAACTTGGCCTTGAACACTTTCAGGTTTGGGGCATCCACAGCTTCTCAGGGCAAAATTAACTATCTACCCTCTATAAAAGCCATGCATGGTCAAGATAACTGGTTTAGGCATATCCTGGTGGCTGAGATTACAAAGGAAAATAGGATTTCCCCTGTATAGACTACACTTAATCAGATTACTATTCCTGTATTAAGAGTTTCACTACTGCTGAAACCTGGGGACTACATACAGAAATCTTCAATTGCTTAGAGTTGGAAATCCAGAATCAAACAGCAAAACAGGAATAGATAACATGGCTTTAAAGGGAATAGGTGAGTACATACACATGCATACAGTACCTTCCATGACTATCACACCGATACAGGCCATTACAGCTGTTGTAACAACAAAAATCAGGAAAAATCCAACAGGAATAGCAGACACTGCAATGAACATCAGGAGTGATAAGGCAACAAAAGGATGGTCATCTAAATACTGGCCAACACGAGAATTCATAAATGCAACAACCTGTGGATGAAAGAAAAACATTTCAGATTCTGCTTTTACCTCTTGTCATATGTAACTTTTAAAGATTATTGCTGCTGTAGTGCACTACACGAAGCACCTTTTTCTAAGTCTGCAGCTTGAATACACGGCAGCTGTTGCCTCTTTGTTTCAAAACCATGGGGATTTACTGGAAATTTACATAATTTCATAGTGAATAGAATTCTACGAACAACAGATATGTTTCTCTTGGACTTCCCAGTTCCATTCTTGCACAAATTACAAAAAGCAACCAGAAAACCACAAAAAACCCCAACCAATCTGAAAACAAGTGAAAAAACTGAATCATAGTTTAACTGCAGATTTCATGGGGTCTCTGCAACTATCATTGTGATCTAGGGAACTGTATTTGTTAAGAAAAAACACCTGTAACATTTCAAAACAAGGAGTTTTCTTTTATCCATGGCTTAGTAATACTGCAACCTGCTCATTTATTGAACCTAAGTACTGTGCAGGCATGTCTGTATCACAAAAGTTGTTAGCAATTTAATTATAATGCTACTAGTAAAAAAAAAATCCTTTTGACAGAGACAGCCATACCTATACACTGGAGTATTGTACTTTTAAGCTCTTTTTATAGCAGCACAACCATTTCACTAAAATGCCACTCTACTATCTCAAATGATTATGTCAGTTAAACACAAAAACACAGAACAGGCTTCCCCTTTCTCTTGATTGCTGAAGGTGTGGGAGGACAGCCCTTCCCACAGGCCTCACAGTGTTCTCTTAAAAAAGGGAGTGCATTTAAATAAATTGGGGTGTGATATCCCCAGTTATGAAAGGAGCAGCTTTAGATGTATATAAAATGATAATCCAGACCCACATTTGCATTGCTATGGATGATCTGTACCACGGAGTGCCAGTGCTTCTGCAGTTCCTGCATTTCTTTGGACATGTTACAATCCTCAGCCACGACCTCTTCTTCAGAACCACCAGTTCTCACTCAGCCATCCAATTTTCCTTAAAATTAAGGTACAA
Organism: Acanthisitta chloris; assembly: GCF_000695815.1. Classification (NCBI taxonomy): domain Eukaryota; kingdom Metazoa; phylum Chordata; class Aves; order Passeriformes; family Acanthisittidae; genus Acanthisitta; species Acanthisitta chloris. Next base: position 1,008 of record NW_008666458.1, on the reverse strand, counting down.
ATTAGTAACAGGCTCATACAGATGTTTTTTGAATATGAAATGTTTCTTCTGTGTAAAGAGAGAATGTAGATTTCAGATGCTGATGTGTGTAAAGAGAGAATGTAGATTTCAGATGTTGATGTACACACAGTCTGAAACATTACAAGAGCACATCTAATGCAGAGGGCTTGTCCCTGCAAGCTCTCCTGAAACTCCCAGAGCCAAGTATCAAGATAGAGATGACTCTCACCCTCCTTCTTTATTACATTAACCCTGTGCTTAACCCTGAGGGTACCGACTTACCAGTAAAAAGGTCAGTTCTAACTACCTGCATGGACAAATAGTTGCTACTGCTGCTGGAAACACATAACCCATTACTGAGACTTGTTTTTGCGAGTAGCCTCATGCTCAGAATTCAAACCTATGAACTCCAAAACTCCACACACAAAGGCCAAATACTTCCAAACGCTCCGAACCTATTTGTGATAGTCTAAAGGAAACCTCACAGCTCAACAACCCCCTTCCCTTGGGAAATCTGCTGCGACAGGGACACCCTTCCCGGGGGAAGGCTGAGACACGTAGTTTTCCTGCCCATAGACCCAAACGGTGTTTAGATTTTGCTTTTACCTCGTCACATGTAACTTTTCAAGATCATTGCTGCTCTAGTGCACTACAGGAAACACCTTTTTCTAAGCCAGCAGCTTGAATAGAGAGCAGCTGTTGCCTCCTTGTTTCAAAACCATGGCAATTTACTGGAAACGCTGATAATTTCACAGCGAATCTCATTCTACCAACAACAGAAACGTTTCTCTTGGACTTCCCAGTTCCATTCTTGAATTAAAAAAAAAAAAAAAGCAAATAGATAAAACAAATAAAACAAGCAAATAAAACAATCAAATTAAAAAAAAAAAAAGCAAATACCAGGCGCGCGGGTCGCTCCTGCTGACCCGCTGGGCTGTGGGGGCCGCAGCTCTGGGCAGGGGCTGCCCCAGGCGTTAGCTCCGCGGCCTGTGCGGGGGCACACACCAA